>NC_058084.1:322329247-322629247 GCF_014858855.1 Bufo gargarizans
TATGTCACTGTTTACGTTTCTTTAGGTTTTTATCCAGATACTTCCTTCTTCCTTTGATACACTTCACATATTTATTTAAAAAAGAAAGGTTTTACAAAAATGTATACGTTTAAAAACACAAACATATTAAAATGTATGCACAACCTTCAAATGTATACATAATTGCATATGTCCTTAGACAGCATTGAGACATATTTTACTAATAAGGGTGGTAGTTATATCCAGTTATCAAATTATTCATACATTATGAGGAGAAATAACAGAATTTTATGAAAAGATCCTTCATCGCTTCTCTTTAATGGAGGATACAAGATTTCACGAAAACGGACTTGTCAGGAGAGTTCACTTTAGTCAATTAATAGAATTGGGTGGACGTGGACTCATGTGATCTGTCCAGGTAATAATGCTATCTGTTGGCATTGGCTGAGAATAATTCATCTTTCTAAATCCTGTATGTATATGTCTAAAGCACCTAGCAGCTCCTTTGACATGAATTTTTTTAAAGGGATCTCTGTCCTGTTTATGTCACAACAATCTTTACAATATGTGGGCTATAAGCCTCTATGAAAAGTGCAGGCATGCAGATGAGGATTATTTTATGTATTAGTATTTTTATCCGTTCATAGGAATTATGTCTAATTTGCATTTAATATTACGTAGAAAATACAGCTAAATCCATGCACATTGCTGCACTGACTGATTCCATTAACCAGTCATACTAAGGAACGTATTACTACAGATTCCCTTTCTGTCTATTAATCTGTTTATTGCTATTTATTTTCCTTGATTAGATATCTGTTCAGAGGATTGCTGTGTGCTTCTGCTATTTTCGGTCATCCATTATCCCTTCAACATCCACCAGTGAAATAAACAGGATTTTCAATGTATATTTCAAAGTAAAGGATGAATATTGGGCATATCAAATCTGAAAGCTTTTGATATTACAGTAACAATCCAGCTCATTTTTTCACATTTAGACATATGGGTGAAAAGGGATTTCTCCATTTAATTTAAAATATTATAAAATGCATGAAATGCATATTGGAAATTAATCTATGCTATCGGACATCAAAGGGAAAGCTACTTTTGTGATTTGCAATTTTAAACAGAGAAAAAAGCAAATTGCAGTAGTTTCATAAAGTTTAGTGTTTATTTAGGGTTACACAGGAAATACCATGCTGTGTATGTGTACTGTATAATAAAGGATGCACCATCTGCAAACATTAAAACTTCATTCCAGTACAGTAACTGTATATAGCTTCATTAGTTTTACATTTCTACGGCCACTTTTTTTTCTTCTTCCTATTCTAGCTTAGTCCACCTATTTTCCAGGTGGAATGACCAGCATTTTGTTAAAAGTAGTTGAAAGTAGTTGAAACTACTACGGTCACTGGACATTTTTTAACTATTACACTTTTCAATGCTAACTGGGAGGGTTTAGATCTCTACTAGAAATGAGCGAAGTATTGGAAAATTCAATTCAGCTGCTTCACTGAATTTCACAAAGTAACTTGTCACGAAGCGCATTTCTTTGTAACTAGTGGGTCCAATGAAAGGGAGCGGCGAGTGCACCACCCTCCTCATTGTACCCCTTAGATGCCGTGTTTATACATAATAACGACATCTGATGTACATAACACAGTGTAAAATAAA
Organism: Bufo gargarizans; assembly: GCF_014858855.1. Taxonomy (NCBI): domain Eukaryota; kingdom Metazoa; phylum Chordata; class Amphibia; order Anura; family Bufonidae; genus Bufo; species Bufo gargarizans. The sequence goes on from NC_058084.1 coordinate 322,330,901, forward strand.
AATAAAAATAATACTTACCTGGTCTATTTGCTTGCGACTGGCCATCCTCCACGATCTTGCTTGAAGATCTGGCTTAAAATCTTGCGCAGCCCAAGATGACGTCATTGCGCCGCTGGTATGGTTACCTCATACGTTACCATTCATGAGATTTAGGCCAAGACCTTTAAGCAAGATGGCGGCGGCCGGCCCGTCGCGAGCAAATGGATCAGATAAGTATGATTTTTTGGAGGTTTTTTTTGCATTTCAGGTTAAATTAATTCGCTACCAAGAAGCACGAGGAAATTCGGCTTTGAAGCAAATCAAATTTATCCTGAAATTCGGATCGAAGTCTGTAACATCCCAGAGTTATGTTACTACACTCTTTTACCCCGCTACAACATGTTAAGTGTAATTATCTTGTCATCTTGTATAATTTAACATCACATCCTAAATTATGTGTATTTGCTAGGCCTGTTACATGTATTTGCTGTAATTTCCATGTACACCAGCAGGTGGCAGCAACGTGTCAGCAGGACCTTAGACAGTTTAGTATTTCTAAACTGGAATAGTTTATTCCAGTTTAGCTCACCCTCTATGAGCAGAAGTGGGCTGGCCCATGTCCTGTCTCATGGTAAGGAAAGGAAGTTATAGTGAGTGTGCCAGCCACCCTGGCTAGGGGAAGGCTGTGCAAGTAGGAGCTCCCAGAAATAGGGATCCCAAACCAGAATCTCGTCTCGGTTGAGACCAAAGATCACCATTCCCTGTCTGAGCCCTTTAGCCTCAACTGGTGACCAGCAAGCAGCACTTCCAGAACTCCAGGACGAACCATTCCCTGTGAGCATAACTGTGTGTACCATCCAGAGACCAGGAGAAGCCAAATTCCTCCTCAGCTAGTCAGTCCCCTACCAAGCAGAAGATAGATAAAGCAGAGGACAGATTCCTGCCACATATTACAGAGCCATAAGCAGAAGACTAATCCTGCAAGAGAGCTCCAGGCACATGATAGAAGCAGAAGAGATATTGATCCCTGCCATACATTGCCAAATACCTGCTGGGACCTAAAAGACTAATGTTGTATCTCATATATTAATGCTTCCTTCAGTAAAGACAAGTTGAATTATATTTCAAGTCTGGATCTAATTCATTCCTCAATTACTCCTACTAGCAACACACTTATTTATTGCAAATGAGCCAAGATCCAGCCGTACCAAGGTAGGAGACACCGTTGACACTATACCTACTGCTACGCAGAGACATTACACCACTCTGGCATTCCTCACATGGTACATGAGTTGCAACACCTTAAAGGGCCCTGAGACTGTACCCTGCGCACGCTGCAATTGGCGTCACAAACAAAAAATATTAACTATTACCTACACCTGACCCAGTCAGTGCATATTATTGCGCCAGTGTGCATTAGTCCAATCCGGCTTACTGCAAGTCCACTTCCTGGACTTTGATTTGTTCAACACTAATCTCTACCATTACAGCATAAGATCAAATTGACATATAAGAAGGGGGACATTAGTTAGACTAGCAAATAACATACAGATTTTATCCTGACCACTGCTGGCATCAGACGTGCTACAAATTTTAAAAGGGTCAAACCTTTAATAATTGGGGCACATCTGTACAGGTTTGTGCACTGAAACAGAAATTTATAACAGCAAGTACATTATTAAAAATATGACTGCCCTGCACCCCGCTCTGCACACTTTTTGGAAAAGTGGTAAGGAGACTGCAAACCTCCGATGAGTTTCAAAAGTTTGCGCAAGTATGACATGCACAAAAAAATTTGTTGCCATTTTTTGTGTGTATAGTGGATAATAAATGACCCCCTTGGAGTATAAGCCTTTTATGCATGGTCCACTCTTCTTTTTTCTTATTGTTTTGTCATTGTTTGGATTTTATGTGCGTGGTAGACCAAATGAAAACTGGTTAAAAATGTGTTGGTGCTATATAAAGATAATTATTATAGCTGTAGAAATGCAAGATCAATAACAAGAAAGATTGTAGTTGGGTTTTTGTAATAGTTTATTCCTTAGACTGGGTTTTTAATGGAATGGTTGAATGGTTGGAGTGGGCCTGGTATTTTAATTCTCTTTAGTACTGGGTTTGTCTAATCTTCTCATTAAAGTGGTTGTCCCAAGGTACTAGCCAATCCCCTAAACACATGATAAAGGATAGAGGAGAAGTATCTGATCAGTTGGTGTCTGAATGCTGGTATCCCATCATTTATATGAATGGGGGTTCTATGTTCCCTGAATAAAAGGAGCCAAGAATGCCAAAAGGAGCGGGTATGGGAAGTCTGGCTCATGGAGCACTGTGTTGTTCAACTGATGTTTAGGTGAGGAAACCTAATGTGTTACTTTTACATAGCGTCCAGATGGACAGGTGCTTAATTGTTATGTTATTTGGTTGGAAAGCATCTGCATAAAACATTTGTGGTGTTTTGGACTCAATAATGCTTAATTTTGATTTTGCCAGTGAGGTTTCATTGCTAAACATACCACCATGCACAGAGATATTCATACAAGATATAATTTATATGTAATCATAATGTCATGGAAAAAGCAAACAAAATATGGCAGCACACTATATACCGATACATGAAAAATTGAAGCTCTTTGCACATATTTTTGATCACACGTGTATCAGGCCCATCTACCAACATCAAGGTGGCTTCTACAGGTGGGTACCTAACACTAACAGAACTGCCTTTCCTGGGCCTAACTTAAGCCTACAATGTTCAGGGTGGTGTAGGAACCAGCTATATTTATACTCTGCTTAGAAGTCCTGGCCAGATGGGTGGGGAGTGCTCAATCTAAAGAAGGTAGCTGCCCTCCAAACACACTGCAAGGAAATTTAGACTAGCACATCCAAAGTCCCAGGTGCATCCACAAAGTTAATATACAAATAGCAAACAAAATATGGCAGCACACTGTTATACATGCAAACAGTAGAAGTAGGGATTAGGGATTATTATGGATTAAAATGGTACAATACCTACTATGCATAAAAAATTGAAGCTATTTGTGTACATTTTTGATCAAACGTGTGTCGGGCCCCTCTACCAATGTTTGCCAGGGCTTTTCAGGGCTTCTAAGCAGACTATAAATATAGCTGGGTCCTACACCACCTTGAACATTGTATGCTTAGGTTAGGCCCAGGAATGTTAGGCACCCATCTGCAGAAGCCAACTTGACGTTGTTGAGTCAAAAATTATCCACACTTTGGCTGTAGAATTTATTTTGATCAATTTTCATTAAAAAAAAAATATATATCATTGTTTGACATACTCTCCTTGCTTTTCAATACATTTTGTCCATCTGTCAACAAGCTTTTGTATTGGCTCAATAAACAATCTTTTAGACTAAGCTATTTGCCACAAGTGCACCATCTTGGATCATTTCATAGGCAGAGCCAAGGTTGATTTGCCACATAATCCACTGTACAGCATCAATCCAATAGAATTAGTTAAATTGCATGCTAAATGTCATCAGTTGTGGACATGGGCAGGTGTCCAGATTCTTCTTCATGGCTGACACTAGTGTGACCTCCCTTGAACTTCTCTATCCATTCATACACAACTCTTCTGGACAAAACACTTTCTCCATGCTGTACATAAAGTCTCCGACCCCCAAAAAACAAATCACTGCACACTGCTCTTCTTTCATGCAACGCACAAACGGGGCAGCCATTGTTTCTCACACAGCAGTCACAAATATAGAGACGTAACATGTTTAAACCTGCACAGAGTGACTAGGGAGAATATGTTGAAAAATTAGGTATTTGCCTTTTCTTAAAGTTGATTAAAATAAATTCTACTCTGGATAATTATTGACTCACACTCGTATGTTGCTAATGTTTCAGTCTACATTTACTTCCCAGGGATGGGGATTATCCATGGTTTTTTTCTAACAATGAGAAACAGATACACATGTAGTCACATGGAGATAGCAACCTACCTACATATGTAACAGTTCACCTGCTACCTTTCATACAACCCCCCACAATAAAGTGGAGGAAAATATAGGCAAAATGAATTATGGACAATTTGGTCAATGATAAATTCAGTTTGTCTGTTGTCTCTCATCCTTATTTCTTACCTCAGCAAATAAAGGTAAAGCACAGACGAAGATATGATAAAAATCATTGTATATATCAGCAAAATGATGAGAATGCCAGGAGTACCAGACCGCTCTAATCGAATAAACAGCCAGTAGAGTTTTGCTGCATCTGCTATGGGCTTCTCTACACTGTAAGAAAGTCTCTACAACATAAAATATGAATAAACAATGTTCAAAAAATTTATCGTTAGGCTACTTTCACACTAGCGTTAATATTTTCTGGTATCGAGATCCGTCATAGTGTCTCAATACTGGAAAAAAATGCTTCCGTTTTGTCTCCATTCATTGTCAATGGGGACAAAACGTAACTGAACAGAACGGAGTGCTCCAAAATACATTCTGTTCCAATGTCATACTGGAGAGCAAACTGCAGCATGCTGCAGTTTGCTTTCCATCCTGGGATGCGGAGCAAGACGTTTTATGCATTCTGTAGTTAGACAATAGTAAAAAGCTAGGGAGTGAGTTCATTATTTTGTATTATACACTCAAGTATGCTATGTTTTTATTTGAGGAAGACTGTTTTAGGCTACTATCACACAGCAGGGTTTAGCAAAAACGTTGTGCTTACTAATAATACAACCATCGGCATCCTTTATGAATGGATCCGGTTGTATTATCTTTAACATACCCAAGACGGATCCGTCATGAACTTCATTGAAAGTGAATGGGGAACAGAAGTTCATGACGGATCTGTCTTGGGTATTTTAAAGACAATACAAACGGATCCGTTCATAAAAGATGCCGATGGTTGTATTATTAGTAACGGAAGCGTTTTTGCTAAACCCTGCCGTGTGATAGTAGCTTAAAAGGGGTGTTCCCATGTCATGCACAGGCGCAGCTCTCACCACTTACTTCAATGGGTCTTCCAAAAATAGTGGAGTAAGCACACTAGGCTTTTTTCAGAAGTCAATATATAGAGACTCTCATATGCAGCTAAAGCTCCATTCACAGTGGTGCAAGATGGGCTCTGTTTTTGAGAAAGGGAGGGGGGTACCAGAAGTGGGACCTGCACCTTTCAAACATCAAGGCAAATCCTGGCACTGCGGCCTCCTCACAGCTAATCAAGCACAGCTCTGTACATTGCATAGTGGCTGCGCTTGGTATTGCAGGTATTGTTCAATTGAACAGGACTAAGCTGTACATAGGCCATGTGACTAATGAACATGACATCACTGGCCAAGGAAGAGACCGTAGCACTCAACAGGCCTCTGCAAATAGCTGATATTTTACTCCGCAAATCTCCTTCTAACTAATTGCCATGATTTACAGTACAGGATATAAAAGTAAATCAACGATTAAAACTGTAGCTCATACATTGTAGCGTGGACTTTGTAATCCATAGCTACAGCAATCAATCAGATATTCTGTTATCTCCCAAATACTACACATATGAAAAAGTAGATTGATTCTTTTCTATGATTACTTGCTTATGTCTGATAGATTCTTTGTAACTTTTGAGAACAGATATGAGTGACTGATTAATGTTAGTAGCACACAGCAAAAATAGAAAACCACTTTTCCCTTTTTTTAAATGACCATTATAGGAGTTATTTTAGTGACTTACCCCAAGGAATGAATCCACTATAAACACAGCCAAAGGGTCTAGCACAGTCCAGAGACCCAGAGCAATGATAAATTTTGACAAGATAGTGGGGAATGAGCGAAACAATATTTGACAGCTCCATCTTAGAAGAATCATTAGGAGCATTGACACATTTAAGGACATAGGTCCCACCACGACCATAAACAACTCTTCTCTTGTATGCATTAAAGAATGCTGATAGGTCAGCTCAACGGTATGAGGGTAAAATGTAAACCTGAGAATTGAAACAGATCAGGATTTTATAATTTAAACAGATGAGATTGCTAAAGACAAAGATTTCAGGTTCATTGATGGTTTACCACACAATATTGTCCAATATTCCATACTAGATACATGAGATAATGATGTTATCTATAATAATCGAGTCATACACAGAAGTAGATTGACTATTGATGTTAATTATATAGAATCTTTTACTAGACAATTTTTAGTATTCAACTATAATTTGATATTTTGTATACTGTATATCTAAAGTACTTTCTTTGTCTAAATACACATGGGCTCATTGTGAGAAGCAGAGAGTTTTTCAAGGGTTTTGATATTGATTGTCAATCCTCTGGATAGGCCAATAATATCTGATCAGCAGGGGTCCATCAACCACTCTCCCACAGATCAGCTGTTCTATAAAAGCTTTTAAAATCCTCGAAAGCTACACATTGCAAAATCTGTAACAGAACCACCTCCCTCCCACCTATCTTACATCAATTATAGTACTGGTCTTCTCATATCAGAGGGCCTTCTTGGGACCTCTTTACTTTAGGTCATGAGTGCTGTCATAACCTCTGCGCCCTGTATAGTTATGCCTTTGGTGGGATGTTGCGTCAAGACCAGAAGCTGTGCTTAAATTTAAATAAACTACAAATAAAAGGCACGGGCATAGATATGTTCATTTTTTTACATGGATGACAAGTATGATAACATATTGCTAATCTAACATCCAATGGTCAGGAAAGCTTGCTGGTCTTATAAAGACATAGTACTGAAAAAGGTTATAACTAAACATATCATTTTGCTTTTCTAAGATGTCCCAAAAAAATCGAAAAATATCTCAAGCTTCTTTAATATCCTTGTTATTTAATACATGAAAATGTCTTAAAGCGGTTATGCCATGCTTAATGTAAAAAATGAAAATCAGACCTCATATAGTACATGCAAATCTCTTTTTAACAAACCTAGACCCAGCCCTGTATCTCACATGGATCCAAAGATCTCCCCAGTCATTTTTCCATTTGCTGTGCTGGGCTCTTAGGTGTTTACTTTCTGCTGTCTCCCTATCACAGCTTATGGGATGTATCCTTTTTTACTGCACCTCTCTCCCAGTAAATATCCCAGCTTCTAACAGTAAACAAGGATTACACCGTGTTTTGCTTTTGCATTGCAGCCATGGTAGCGTTCACCTGAGCTCCCTTTATACATAGTGTGGAGGTGTTGATCTAACTCTCTTTTGCATTGTAAATTTTGGGTGATCCCTGTAAACTACTTGAATTGACACTATTAAGTGGGTTTCACACTTGATAAGGGCTCATTCACATGAGTATTGTAATTAGATTTTCTGTGTGTAGCGTAACTAAGGTAAAGGAGCAAAAGTGTCAAAGCATCTTTTATTTTTAGGGATAGATGATGATAGAGAAAAAAGCAAGTAGTACTATATTAACTATAATGCTCTTTCTCTGTATTTAAATATAAGCATACAATAAACATAAAGATACAATTTTTCATAAATATATTATAAATAACAATGTAGCAATTTTCTAATATCTGTAGCTTGATTAAAAAAAAAAGGACAGGGTGTACAATGCAATGTTTTTAATTCATGAAATTATAATTATTGGAGACAGGTGCACTTTAAACCCAACAAATGATGCTTACGTGAAAACGGGAATGGAAATAGCCTGGAGGAAAAGCCACTGAGTGCAATAATGTAGATAAAGCCTTATAAACCACATCAAGGCCATCATGAGCATAATTGACCAGAAATCATGTGATCGCCACTGCCCCATGTCCAGCTCAGAAAACACAGCCCATATAACGAATGTTGCATGCTTTGCCATTTTTTGATATATGTGCATTTCTTTTGTTGGTTGACTTGATAAAGAAAAATAGAGAATAGACAATACACAGAATATGATATTAGGCAGAATTTCTACAAAATCATGTGATCACAGCAGATTTATATATTGCACATACTAGACGATCAGAGTGAATAAAGCTGATAACAGTAAAGATTTTTATAATAATAATAATAATATTAATCATATACAATATAAATTATAATGCATATAACATGTAGATGGATATAATGGATACTGAACTTTCAGTGCGTGTTCTTTATATTATCATGATTGGATATATATTAACAATTTTATATATATATATATATATATATATATATATATACACACATATATATTTAAAGCACATTAAAACAAGTTCTGTAATAACTAGACGTACAGGCTGATCTTTGCAATACCTACAACAATATACATGGGAAACTGAAAAAAATAGCATTTCAGAAATACCGTATAATTTTAGCCTTATGCAGTTGCATATAAAAAATAATGTACAGTACAGGACGCTGTACAGATGTTTGTACTGCACCACTGAAGTGCCATGTGGCATTTGTTCAGGTATATGTTGAGTAACTCCCTATATGTATTACATGAAACCAGACAGAGAAGCTATTTTGTCACGCTGTTTATTCCATTGACACATATGTATTTCAGGCATGAAAAGTGGTTCCCTTTACAGAGGTTTCTCACAGAACTGTATAAGCAGATCCAATTTTTGAGTCTCCATTGACTTATATAGAGCAACATCTGTGTTCAGAGTGCAGTAACTCAGAGCTTAAAGGTTATTCCAGGATTTTACTAGTGATGGCAATCCCTTAACATAGGCTAACAATATCTGTCCATTTCGACACCCAGCAGCGCCGTTAATCAGCTCCTCCATTGTGTAGTGGGCATTCACTTTAATGACAGCAGTGGTGTAGTAACCAGGAACATCCACTACGCAGTGCCAGAGCTACCCAGAAACAGCTGATTGGCTGAGGTGCAGGGTGTTGGATCCCACTGATGAGATATTGATAGCCTATCCTGAAGATAGGCCATCCAAAGGAAAATCCTGGAATACCCTTTTAAACTGAGTTTCTACGGATAGATTTAAGACCAACCAGACCAATCTTGAGATCATTAAATTGATGTACACTGGCCCTTTATACCCACAGATTTTTATTAGAATAGATAGAACAATTCTCATCTTGTCTTTAACTAAAAGCTTTCTATTCCCTATAATTAAATTATTTCAGATGATGCAGATTTTTTTTTTTTTATATATATTTTGTCCAGAGGGGATATTTTTTTCTTTAAATAAAATTGATCAGTATGGGTTAAAGGGAGTCTGCCACCAACCTGACCAGTTTTAAACCAATTGCATTTTTCAGTGTGACAGACAGACATGACACAGATGTTACCTGTGTTGACTTTTTCAGATCCTCCAAATTGCCGAAAAAGTAGTTTTTATTATATGTTAATGAGGCATTGCAAGTGCCCAGGGTTGGAGTGTTTGCGGCAAATGCCCGGGTCCCCCTGCCTTACTCACGCCTAACTCCTCCCCTCAGTGTTTTCCAGCCGGCCCTGTGTGATATCATTTTTTCCTCTAGCCCAAATTAAACACTTTCACACACCACCGCTGGGCCTAGAGATATGCAAGGCGAATGCGTCGGTTATTGGTGTGAAATCATTGTGACATAAAGGGCGCAGCACAAGCAGACAGCAGTAACCAGCGCTTGCACACTGCATATCTCTGTGCCTCTGACCACAGTGGGTAGAGCACTGCGCATGCCCAGGCCTGGCGGTGATGCATGAAGGCATAAGATTTAGTCTACAGGGAAAATGATGTCACACAGATGTAGGGCTGGCCGGAGAACACTCAGGGTGCGAGTAAAGCAGGGGGGACCTGTGCACTTGTGGAAAACACTCCGCCCCTTTGTCTCATTAGCATATCATAAAAACTACTTTTTGCGATATAAGGATTTAAAAAAGTAAACACAGCTAACATCTGTGTCATGTCTTTGTTTCTCACTGAACAATGCGATTAGTTTAAAACCAGATTGGTGACAGACTCCTTTTAAAAATAAAAATAAAATATCATTACTCACCTCACTGATCCCCAAATGCTCTCCATTTCCTGGTAACAGTTCCACTCACAGGAAATGGAAAGAAATGCTACTTAGCCAATCACTGACTTAGGCAGATCACTGGCAGAAATTGATTGAGCATGTATCTCCTGGTATTTATGGTATGTCAAGCCAGGACCAGCATATGGAGAGCAGTGGGGCTCAGAGAGGTCTCAGTGTGGTAGAATTGGAATATCAATGGGGGGGCCAATATGACTTCTTATTTATGTTTAAGCCGTTGTGAGCCATATATGAAAGAAATGGACAATCCCTTTAAGTAGATGTCAGTTTAGATGATATAACCCTTTATAATATAGAACTGACTTGTTAAAAATTGTGTAGGGCTGTGTGGAATCTAAATCGATTGAACATATATCGGCAAAAAATAAGAATGCCATCTGAGGCTTTTGTCAAAGAATCTTTTTCTTTTTTGGGCTGACAAGGGAACCACAGGGAATCTGTATATATTCTGCTTTATTTTTTTGGAGTGCATCTACTTGAAAGGGGGAGAGGGGTTAATGACACATCTCCAGTTTTAACTAACTTCCTAATGCATAGTTGCCGAATCTCAGTCATACTGCACAGTGTACTGCAGACAGAGCACAACTCCAGCTCCCCTCATGTTATCCTTAGCTTCACATTTGCTATGTGTTGTGTTGAATCTCTCAGTCTCTCCTTTTTTCGGTTTCTGTCAGTCACAGTGTTAGTGCCGGCAAATGCCAACCTAGTTCTTTAATACACTGCACACTTTAAATTAAGACGGAAACTGCACTTAAATATAATTGCACTGCAGGCAATTAAGCTTCTAAAATGTCACATATTATAAAAGCAGCAACGTGTATTTGTTATAGCATTTAAGGAGACAAAATGGCAGCAATATGTCTTGTTGCTTTTATTCCAGCAAGTATGAATTAAAATGCAGGATTACATATTTCTTGACATTATAAGGGCAATGTAAATCATGTACATGGAGAAAACATCATCATCACTCACTGCTGGAGACTTCTTAGAATTTGCAATTGGTGAACTTTGAGTTTCCCCTTATGGTCAACATTCTACATCAGTTTTATTGAGAGGTATTTGCTCATCTACAGGTAAAAATGGATGTAAGAACACTGTTTCACTTTGGTAAAGGGAGGTTGGTAGTCTGTAACAATGCAGATATGCTCCTCAACATTGAAATTGCAACACCAAGAAGTAAAAGCCGTGGAATTATGGAAATCACAAGATCGATAGACATGTTAATGAGATGCAAATGTTAAAAAAATGGAAACAAAATATTCAAAAACCTCAATTTATTCAGTGTTGAGTATACACGGCACCAGCAGAAATACATGAACTTACATGCCTTGACATGCTAGCAATGAGGGTATTAATGGTTGTCTAAGGAATGTTCTGTCATGCTGAATGCATTTGGGCACATAAATCATCAAGATCCACTGCTGGCAGCTCCCTTTGCAATAGCCAATCAATGAAGTCCTACATATGCTTGATGGGAGACAATTCCAGAGACGCTGCAGGCCATGGTAGCCTGTATAAGCCATGCAGGCTGCTCACAGTAGCACAAGCAACATGTGACCTGGCATTGTTCTACTGAAATATGGCTTCTTGGACACTTTGGAGAAATGGCTGTACAACAGGTTCTATGACAAAATCAATGTAATACCGGGCTGTTAGTGAACTTAAAATGAAGACTAGAGGGGTCTAGGTACTGTACATTATGCCACCCCACACTATCATCCCAGGATTAGCACCAGTGTGACTTTCCCCTGTGAAAGCCTTTTCATGGGGTTGCCCACATAGTCTTCAGACCAATCTCTGGCTATCATTATGTCCAAGACAAAAGCAAACTTAATCACTGAAGAGGAGAGACCTCAGTTCCAGCCTTCATTGCCATCTTGCTATGCACCATGATAGTCTTTGAGAACGGTGGCGTGAGGTCAGTAGGACATGTGTAGCTGGACATCTGGCTCATAGCTCAGTGTTGTGCAAACACCTTCTTATGGTTTGAGTACACACTGTCACCCTAGGTTTGGGAAGTGATGTCCAATTTCACTTGCAGTACAGAATGTATCACTACACATCATTCTTCTAATCAGACGATCTGTCTGTGGAGAGCTTCGCCTCTGTGCACTTCTTGCTGTCATTCTAGTTAATTGTTATTCTCCCAACCACCAAGACACACAATGTTTAACAGTGCTAACATCTCAGCATAGGCACATAATGATCTGCTGGAGCGCTAAACCAAGGTCTCTCAGTTTAGGGATTCTGTCCCTCTTAGTTTTTGATAAGTGGCGATAACTGGCACGTCAACGAACCGGAGGCATTGCACAATCATCCCACATGACTTGTTCCAATTTAAAAATTTTCATGTAGGTAAAAACATTTTGCTTTCAATCTGGTTTTTATGCCTTTCCCAAATGCCACAGATTGGAGCTAGGTGCTTGAAAATTTGATCATTTGCAGATTTTACTGACATTTGCTACTTACTCAATTTGCATATCCTAAGGCTTGTCCTTCTTGGTGTTTCAATTTCAATATTGGGGAGTGTAGTTTTCAAGATTATTTTATTCAGCAAATATGTGTACTGTATTGATTGGTTTAGTCAAACCTTCCACAGGGAAAGTGTCGTGAGCAGTAGTTCTCCTGTTGCACAATCTCCTACCTAATAGTTTTGTTGTCAGGTGAGGTATATGGTTATGTCTCTGCTGCAGTCAGACTAACAAAGCTCCACCTGGAGCAGAGGGGGGCTGAGCAGGTAAGTATAGGATCTTTTTTATTGTAGAACATTGCCAGCCTTTGGCCTGTTTTTTTAAACTTCTAGTGGTAGACAACTACTGAGTCTCTGAATCCTGCCCAACTGATAGATAACTGAGTTCTTGCTTAAATAATAAATTAATTTTTGTAGTTGGGCTCTGGTTACAGTTATGTTTTTGAGACTCTACAACTCTCATATGGGAGCTAAACGTGTCAAACATTACTTTGGTTGTTCTGCACCATAGATAACTTAAATTCCTTTACTAATGCTTCTATGTAACACACTTGTTAATGGGAAATTGTCCATCTGCAATGAAAACTATGTTTGTTTCCTTCGTGATCTCTTTATAGACTCTAGATCTATAGAATGTTAATTTTTTTAGATAAACAGAGGTAACAAGGTCAGATAACTTTTATGTTCCTTCTGCAGACAAAATTTTTTTGATAATAAGCAGACTACAATATTTGACCTTTGAAATATTCTTTTTTTTGTTCCATTTATCTAAGTGACAAGTTGTGATTTCCAACCATGTGATGTCATCAAGCAAGCCTTTGATTTTATCATCAGTCACAAGTTGCAGAGATTTGGAGATTACTTTTTTTAGATGAAAAGAAACCATTGATTTTCTACATCTTGTGACTATAAGAGGAAATGAGGAAATATTGTCACATGATTGCTCAAAATGTGTTGTCATTAGTTACATAATATACTTCCTCACAATTCTGTTCTTTAAAATTTTAATTGATTCCATCTTATCATTGTAAGGAAAACTTTTCTATGTCTAGACTATCTTTCCACGAATTTCTATATTCAGTTCTTATGTACTGCACATGGAAAAAACTATGATTCCTTATGACTTATCTTGCACCACTCCTACCTTTCACATTGAATTATAAAACATATGAGGTGAGATGTATGTTGTGTCTCTTATGTACATAACAATCTTTTGTAAAAGACTGTGAGCAGGGAATTGTCTCTTTCTAATCTATCTCTTTGCTCTCGTCCTGAACCAATCATAAGTGTCTCCAGCCCAATAAATTATACTTTATACATGTAAGTGTGCATACAGTAAGTAGGTGCAAAAAGATGAGTCTACTGAAAACATAAAAAGTGCTGTGTTCTCTTCAAACAGCTGATCGGTGGGGGTGAAGGAAGTTGGACCCCTGCCGACCTGATATAGATAGGTCATCAATATAGGAAAGCACACAATCCTTTTAATAAATATGGTTATATAATTGTATGGGTTACATGTAGTTATGGCATTAGTATCATTAAGTCCCTAGAGACCTTTGTTAGACCAAGAGATGTTAATTGAAAACCACCAACAGCAGTGATGGCGATGCCAAGACAGTGACTTAAAAAAGAGAGCCTTCTGCCCTTTGTTAGCATTGCAATCAGTATTGAACAAGGAGGTTTAAAGGGAATTTGTCACCACGATTCCAGACTATTATCTGCAGTGATACATCAGCAGTACTGTACATAAGGAGTAGACATCACAATTTTTTTTCTACTGCCTCCTCTCTCTCCCTGTCAGCATTCAAAGTAGTGCTGAATTATATAGTCCGAACTAATGTGCTAACATAATGGAGAGGACTTGTGAGCACATGCATGGCAGTCCTTACAAGGTATTTCAATGCAGCTCTGAGTGCTGACAGTGGGGGAACAAGGGCAATAGGCAAATTAAAAAAATTGTGATTTGGACTCTTTATCTACAGTACTATACATGTATTGCTGCAGTTAAATCCAAAATCATGGTACCAGATTCCCTTTAAGAGCAATCATGCTGATTGTGTAGTGCCCTGGAGCAGGGGTACTGTAAAGTCTGGACATTTGTAGACATTTGCCTATTTCCCCTAAGCAACGTTACTTTATTTCACTTCAAAGGGTTAACGTCCACTGATTAATATTGTGTAACTACATTATTTATATGTTGTGATATATATTTTGTTTATTCGTACTGTATTTGCAAGGCTCTGTGGAAAGGGTTAATGAATACTGAAAGACTTTTGGGACTTTGAAAAAGAAGCTGGCAATTTTCCATAGCTGCCATAGGGTTTAAAGAAGAACATGTTTAATGACTTTTTTTTACCACCAAAGCCAGACAGACTGACCTTTTAAATGTCTGGTTTTAGCTGTTATGTCTGGAAACTTGTTTTTGTCTGGAAAAAAACTGCTGTGTCATTGCCTTTGAGTATCATTGAAGCTCAAATGTAAGTCTACAGTCAGGTCAATAAATATTGGGACGTCGACAGAATTATAACATATTTTGCTCTATACACCACCACAATGGATTTTAAATAAAAACTAACCAAAAATGTGCTTTAACTGCAGACTGTTAGCTTTAATTTGAGGGTATTTACATCCAAATCAAGTGAACGGTGTAGGAATTACAACAGTTTGCATATGTGCCTCCCACTTGTTAAGGAACCAAAAGTAATGGGACAATTGGCTTCTCAGTTGTTCCATGGCCAGGTGTGTGTTATTCCCTCATTATCCCAAATACAATGAGCAGATAAAAGGTACAGAGTTCATTTCAAATGTGCTATTTGCATTTGGAATCTGTTGCTGTCAACTCTCAAGATGAGATCCAAAGAGCTGTCACTATCAGTGAAGCAAGCCATCATTGGGCTGAAAAAACACAACAAACCCATCAGAGAGATAGCAAAAACGTTACGCGTGGCCAAAACAACTGTTTGGAACATTCTTAAAAAGAAGGAAGGCACCGGTGAGCTCAGCAACACCAAAAGACCTGGAAGACCACGGAAAACAACTGTGGTGGATGACCGAAGAATTATTTCCCTGGTGAAGAAAACACCCTTCACAACAGTTGGCCAGATCAAGAACACTCTCCAGGAGGTAGGTGTATGTGTGTCAAAGTCAACAATAAAGAGAAGGTTCACCAGAGTGAATACAGAGGGTTCATCACAAGATGTAAACCATTGGTGAGCCTCAAAAACAGGAAGGCCAGATTAGAGTTTGCCAATCGACATCTAAAAAAGCCTTCACAGTTCTGGAACAACATCCTATGGGCAGATGAGACCAAGATCAACTTGTACCAGAGTGATGGGAAGAGAAGGGTATGAAGAAGGAAAGGAACTGCTTATGATCCTAAGCATACCACCTCATCAGTGAAGCATGGTGATGGTAGTGTGTCACGGCTGTTTAAGGGTAACCAGAGCATACACAGTAAGAAGAGCTACTGACCGGACCCCAAACTAGGGAAGAGAAAGGGTGACCCCTGTCAGACCCTCAACACTCTCCCTATGCTGCTAAAGCACATGCCCGGATCCAAATGGTGGAACGAGGCATGCCCGCGTACCTTAGACTGATGAGCCCTGTAACCCCTACAATAGTGGAAGGGGGCACGGCCACCGGTGCCCTGCTCAGAATATGGAGGGAACCGTGGCCACCTCAGATCCAGTCAGGAAATCACCAGGTACACAACAAAGTCTGCACACTTAGCTGATGGAGTTGCAGCCGCAGAGAAGACGGATCCAAGGGCCGCTGGCAATATCCGGAGTGCTTGCAGCAGCAGAACACAGGTCCAGAGAACTAGTAGCTAAAGAAGTGAAGATACTCAAGGCAGAGCTACAACTGAAAAGAGAAATATAATCCACGCCCTGCAATAGGAGGAGGGGTGATTTAAAGGCAGGGAAATCAAACGCAGGAGAGACAGCTGGGAGTAAAGACTTCATCACAGGGGCGGAGAAACAGAACAGTGAGAACACCTCCAAACTCTAAGTGACATCATCACAGGGGTGGAGACACGGAGCTGTGAGAACGTCTCAAAGCTCTGGTAGTGACATAGTGTCATGCCGTGGGTATATATGGCTGCCAATGGAACTGGTTCTATTGTATTTATTGATGATGTGACTACTGACAAAAGCAGCAGGATGAATTCTGAAGTGTTTTGGGCAATATTATCTGCTCATATTCAGCCAAATACTTCAGAACTCTTTGGACGGCGCTTCACAGTGCAGATGGACAATGACCCAAAGCATACTGCAAAAGCAACTAAATAATTTTTTAAGGGAAAGAAGTGGAAGGTTATGCAATGGCCACGTCAATCACCTGACCTGAATCCTATTAAGCATGCATTTCACTTGCTGAAGACAAAACTGGAGGGAAAATGCCCACTGAAGACAGTTGCAGTAGAGGCTTGGCAGAGCATCACCAGGGATAAAACCCAGCGTCCGGTGATGTCTATGAGTTCCAGACTTCAGGCTGTAATTGACTGCAAAGGATTTGCAACCAAGTATTAAAAAGTGAAAGTTTCATTTATGATTATTATTCTGTCCCATTACTTTTGGTCCCTTAACAAGTGGGAGGCACAGATTCAAACTGTTCTTATTCCTACACCGTTCATCTGATTTGGATGTAAATACCCTCAATAAAGCTGACAGTCTGCAGTTAAAGCACATCTTGTTCGTTTCATTTCAAATCCATTGTGGTGGTGTATGGAGCCAAAAATTTTAGAATTGTTTCGATGTCCAAATATTTATGACTCATTGGTCCACAAGCAAGAAGCAGGGAGTAATCATGTGTTCATTTGGAAAAAATTACGAATATTCAATATAACGAATATATAGCACTATATTCAAAATATTTGCGAATTCTCGAAGTGGCGATATTTGAGCTACAAATTAGCTTTTTAAATATTCGTGCTCAACTTTAGTAGTGACAATACCTTGACGGTGTCTGGGGGATTCAGTATAGTGTTGGGGCCACCCCAAACCCAAGGACTGCAATTGCAAAGTCAGTTTGTGGGAAAACCCCTGATAATAGGGCTGATTATAGAGTTTCCAGCTGATAAAATCCCCAGTGAACAGGTGCAGTCATTGAGGAAACCCGGCAGCAGATATTTCATTTTCTTCCAGCACTACTGCAGGGTAAACGATGCATTATATGGTGCCTATTTAAATCAATTGGGTATTCATGTAATGTGTCTTGGTTTCTTCAGAACAAGTGAAAATCTTTGCATTACAAATGTTCTAATAGGGTATTTGAAATGGTTTTCTGCAGATCAAACTTTAGAAAAATGTTATATTCCTCTACATTGAGTATGTGAATTATTTTAATGTAACACCATCATTATATTTGATATGCTTTATATATGTTTTGTTTCATTGTTCTTAAACCTATTGTATTATATGCCTATTCTGCCAAGGTTTGAATTAGACAGAAAGCATAAAATGTACCGTACAATGAAAATGAAGTAGCATGAAAGGGAAATGGATATGAACATTTTATGCTGAAAAGGATGACCTGAAAGGATCAGCAACAGGTACCAGTGTGATTACTTATGACTACTAAAGGCATTTTAAATTAACATTTCCATTCAGCCCATCTGAATACACGATAATCAGTTTTCTAATCCAAATGGACTCTCATCACATTAATAGTCATCCAAATTGAACATACAGGCAATGAAGCATGCAGCAATTTAATGTGTTCTACAAAATATATGATTCCTAGGTACAATTTTTAGAATAGTATCCAATTGATACTTTAGATATCTCATATACCACTTTGAAGTTTAAGATATGTCACATTCTTTAAATGTTACTAGAGCAATGTCTTTCTTAGGCCACTAAGGCCGACTTGTTACTATATCAGCCTTCATAATAGATCAGCACAGTAAATATTTGGATATTTAAACAGTTCACTTTGGATGTTGCATAAATGCTACAGATTTGGCATATATCAATGCGCTAAATGTGTAGTTGGGCTTGTAATTTAACAGAACTCATAATTTTACAATGTGTTTTGGACTGCATGAAAATCTGCATGAAATGTTTTCTTAATGAGTAACTGTTCTTTCAATTTTTTTTCCATCAACCAATACTGCAAGGCTAGAGAAGAATGAAACTTTTTCCACTTATCAGCCACTTCTTTTACCATGATACTGTTTTGTGTACTGATCACTCGCTCTAAATTCACTGCAAAAATCTGTTGTCTATGAAGACAGGCTAAAAAATCACTGATGGTTCAGGTTACAGTTGCTGACCATAAAAATACAGGACAGACCAAAAGTTTGGACGCACCTTCTTATTCAAAGAGTTTTCTTTATTTTCATGACTATGAAAATTGTAGATTCACACTGAAGGCATCAAAACTACGAATTAACACATGTGGAATTATATACATAACAAAAAAGTGTGAAACAACTGAAAATATGTCATATTCTAGGTTTTTCAAAGTAGCCACCTTTTGCTTTGATTACTGCTTTGCACACTCTTGGCATTTTCTTGATGAGCTCCAAGAGGTAGTCACCTGAAATGGTCTTCCAACAGTCTTGAAGGAGTTCCCAGAGATGCTTAGCACTTGTTGGCCCTTTTGCCTTCACTCTGCGGTCCAGCTCACCCCAAACCATCTCGATTGGGTTCAGGTCCGGTGACTGTGGAGGCCAGGTCATCTGGTGCAGCACCCCATCACTCTCCTTCATGGTCAAATAGACCTTACACAGCCTGAAGGTGTGTTTGGGGTCATTGTCCTGTTGAAAAATAAATGATGGTCCAACTAAACGCAAACTAGATGGAATAGCATGCAGCTGCAAGATGCTGTGGTAGCCATGCTGGTTCAATATGCCTTCAATTTTGAATAAATCCCCAACAGTGTCACCAGCAAAGCACCCCCACACCATCACACCTCCTCCTCCATGCTTCACGGTGGGAACCAGGCATGTAGAGTCCATCCGTTCACCTTTTCTGCGTCGCACAAAGACACGGTGGTTGGAACCAAAGATCTCAAATTTGGACTCATCAGACCAAAGTACAGATTTCCACTGGTCTAATGTCCATTCCCTGTGTTCTTTAGTCCAAACAAGTCTCCTCTGCTTGTTGCCTGTCCTTAGCAGTGGTTTCCTAGCAGATATTCTACCATGAAGGCCTGATTCACACAGTCTCCTCTTAACAGTTGTTCTAGAGATGTGTCTGCTGCTAGAACTCTGTGTGGCATTGACTTGGTCTCTAATCTGAGCTGCTGTTAACCTGCGATTTCTGAGGCTTATGACTCGGATGAACTTATCCTCCGCAGCAGAGGTGACTCTTGGTCTTTCTTTCCTGGGGCGGTCCGCATGTGAGCCAGTTTCTTTGTAGCGCTTGATGGTTTTTGTGACTGCACTTGGGGACACTTTCAAAGTTTTCCCAAGTTTTCAGACTGACTGACCTTCATTTCTTAAAGTAATGATGGCCACTCATTTTTCTTTACTTAGCTGCTTTTTTCTTGCCATAATACAAATTCTAACAGTCTATTCAGTAGGACTATCAGCTGTGTATCCACCTGACTTCTCCACAACGCAACTGATGGTCCCAACCCCATTTATAAGGCAAGAAATCCCACTTATTAAACCTGACAGGGCACACCTATGAAGTGAAAACCATTTCAGGTGACTACCTCTTGAAGCTCATCAAGAGAATGCCAAGAGTGTGCAAAGCAGTAATCAAAGCAAAAGGTGGCTACTTTGAAGAACCTAGAATATGACATATTTTCAGTTGTTTCACACTATTTTGTTATGTATATAATTCCACATGTGTTAATTCATAGTTTTGATGCCTTCAGTGTGAATCTACAATTTTCATAGTCATGAAAGTAAAGAAAACTCTTTGAATGAGAAGGTGTATCCAAACTTTTGGTCTGTACTGTATGTCTAAGGCTACTTTCACACTCGCGTTTGGTGCTGATCCCTAATGGATCTGCACAGATGGATCCATTCAGATAATACAACTGTTTGCATCTGTGATTTTTATCTTTAACATAACCAAAACGAATACGTCTTGAACACTATTCAAAGTCAATAGAGGACAGAACCGTTTTCTATTGTGCCAGATTGGCTCATAGAAAACGGATCCGTCCCGATCGACTTACATTGTGTGTCAGAACAAATCCGTTTGGCTCAGTTTCGTCAGACGGACACCAAAACACTGCAAGCAGCGTTTTGGTATCCGCATCCAAAGCGGAATGGAAATGGAACGGAGGCAAACTGATGCATTTTGAGTAGATCCTTTTCTATTCAGAATGCATTAGGGCAAAACTGATCCGTTTGGGACCGTTTGTGAGAGCCCTAAACGCATCTCACAAACGGAAAGCCAAAACGCCAGTGTGAGATAGAAGGGGAAGAGAGAGGTGCTACAGGGAGACAGAGGAAGGAACACACACGGACATTACTGCAGCTTATAGTTTTCTTTCTCACAACACTGCTCAGTGCTGCTATATAATGTCCTCTGTGCTGTTGCTGTTTCAGTGTTTGCATGAGAGAGATAGGGGAGTTGGTTCTCCTCTGCTATGTGTGTGAAGAGTATGGGGAACATTATACCAATTAGTCTTTATCAACTAGCTCAAGGAAAACTAGCTGTTTGGGTATAGCCACATCAGGGGTGCACCTAGCCTTTCTGCTGTCTGAGGTGAAAACTGAAACGGCGCCCCAACACCCAATGCCAATTTCTTAACCTAACCATTTCCCTCCAGCACTATTGTTAAAGACATAATTGGAAAACATTACATACAGAGCTACAAAAAATACAGGGTAATGCAGCGCCAAATACTGTGCCTATTGTGCTTCCCAATACTATACTGCAGAAACAGATAATCCCCCTTCCACTTCTTGCCCTTACCTGGTGCTGCCTGTGGCAATCACCTCACCTTGCCTCATTGGTGGTGCACCCCAGGGCCACACGGTCAGGTTTCTTCTTGCAGTTTTGAAAGCCAAAATTGTGGAGTGGATAAAAAAAAAATGAGAGAAAGTATAAACGAATCATATGACTTTTCCACTTTTCCTCTTTTTATTTTAAGCGCTATCTTGCCGGTTAGCTTGAAGTCAAGGGGCAGCGGTTTCCTTGCTTCAAGTCAAGGTAAACATGCCCCCCTAACCATCCCCTCTCTTGTTCGATTCACAGCCTGCGGTGTGGCCGGGATAGCAAAAGTCTCGCTCATGCACAGTGCACCGCTGGAGCGTACCGCACATGCGCAAGACTTATGCGATCCTGACATTCATTCATTCGGTGGTGACAGCGACATTACTTGCGCTAAAACTCCTGTATAACGCTTGTGCATTTAAATATCAGTGACATTCATTCAATGTAATTTTTTATTAGGCGGGGGTGACAGCGACATTACTTGCGCTATACCTCCTGTTTAACGTGAGCGCATCCTAAATATCAGTGACATTCATTCAGTGTAATTTTTCATTAGGCGGTGGTGACAGCCACATTACTTGTGCTATACCTCCTGTTTAACGTTTCTGCATCCTAAAAATATCTGTGACATTCTGTGTACTTTATTTGCGCATACACTTACAAAACCTGAGCTACTGTACGTGTATCTTACTTGCAAGAATATATACCATTTAATGCGCAAGGCGAGCAGTAAGGGACAGAGAAGTGGCCGTGCTGCTAATGGTGCACGCGAGTTTGGAGGGTGGCGCAGGACACCACTCTCGAAGTCAGACCAGTGCGACCAGGTGGTTGGTTGGTTTTCAGCAGATAATGCTTCCAGTCAGTTAAGCACCACCCTGTCTTCCAAAAAGTCCAGTCTCAGTAGCCAAGAGTCTGGTCAACAGAATCCTCACCCTGATACTG
This sequence comes from Bufo gargarizans, assembly GCF_014858855.1. Taxonomy (NCBI): domain Eukaryota; kingdom Metazoa; phylum Chordata; class Amphibia; order Anura; family Bufonidae; genus Bufo; species Bufo gargarizans. The sequence continues at coordinate 322,353,120 of NC_058084.1, forward strand.
CTTCCACCCACCATGGAGAGTCTTGGCAAACAAGTGATCCCACACTCGAAAATTCAGAGGAGCTGTTTTCATCGCCATTCCTTAATTTGGGCCTCTCGCCAAGCCCACTTGAACAGGGACATGAGGAGATCTTGTGCCCTGATTCCCAAACTCTGGAGCATCCACATTCAGAAGAAGATTATGGTGGGGAATGCCAATTTGTGTTTCACGAGGTGAATGATGATGATTAGACACAGTTGCCAATAAGTCAACCGCAATTAGTGTCTCAAGAGGCTCATGATTTAGATGAGACACAGTTTTCAATAACTGAGGTTGTTGTTAGGTCAACAAGTCAGGAGGATGACCAGAGTGAGGAAGTGGAAGAGGAGGTCCTGTACGATGAAGTCACTGACCCAACCTGGGAAGGTGGCAAACCAAGCAAGGACAGCAGAACAGAGGGAGAGGGATCCGGAGCACCGCAACAGGCTAGAAGAGGCAGTGGGGTGGCAAAAGGGAGAAGGCGGGCCACACCAAACAGGCCCACAACTGTTCCCCGGAGCAACCCCTTGCGGCAATCTCCATTGCCAAGGGGTAGGTGTTCCGCAGTCTGGGGCTTTCTTAAGGAAAGTGCAGACGATAAAAGAATTGTCATTTGCAACCTGTGCCGTACCAAAATGAGCAGGGGCATGAACACTTGCAACCTCACCACCACCAGCATAATCCACCACATGGCATCAAAGCACCCTAATAGGTGAGCCGTACGCCTGGGTCCACAACCAGTGTCTTCGGGTCAAACTACTACCTCCTCTTCCCCTGTGTTACGTGCTGGCCAATCCCCTGTCCAAGACGCAGGCCCAGAAGCGACGAGTGGGCATTGATGTATGACCTCTGTGAGGTTTTACGCAACTTTGAGGAATCAACACAGATGGTGAGTGGAGATAATGTTATTATCAGCGTAACCATCCCACTTCTGTGTCTACTCAAACGCTCGCTGCTCACAATTAAGGCAGACGCTTTACATGTGGAAGAGGAGGAAATGGAGGAAGACAGTACACAGGGTGATAGCCATACCACCTTCAGTTCGTCTCCTCAGCGCAAATTGGATGATGATGAGCAGGAGGAGGAGCAGGAGACTGTGCCTCCGCTACAGAGGGTAGTACCCATGGAAGTTTTTTTTTATCTGTTCAGCGTGGATTGGTAGAAATGGAGGAAGAGGATGAGGAGATTGAGAGTCATCCTCCTGATGAGGACAGCAAAGTCTTGTCTGTTAGGACTCTGGCACACATGGCTGACTTTATGTTAGGCTGCCTTTCCTGTGACCTTCACGTTGTATGCATTTTGGACAACACAGATTACTGGTTGTTCACCCTTCTCGACCCCTGCAACAAAGAGAACTTTTCATCTCTTATTCCTGTGGTGAAGAGGATGAGAAAAATGGTGCAAAACCAGAAGTCCCTTGTCGAAAAAGTGCTCCAAATGTTTTTAGTTAACGCTGGCTGCAGAGTACGTAGTTCCTTGGCCAACCAAGGAGGGGAGACGAGGGGAAAACACAGCAGTTCCAAAAGAGGCAGGGCAACACTCTCCAAGGCCTGGGACAGTTTTATGACACCCCGCCAGCACCCTCACCCTGATGCCCAGACTAGTGTCACAAGGAGGGAAACATTTTGGAAGATGATGAAGGAGTCCGTACTAGACAATGTCAGTGTCCTCAGTAATCTCTATGTGCCTTACAACTATTGTGTGTCAAATCTGGAAATGTGTCACGAACTGGCGCTCTACGCCTTGGAGGTGCTGGCCTGCACTGCCGCCAGCGTTTTGTCAGAGTGTGTATTTAGTGCTGCTAAATGTACAAGGCCTGGATTGCCCCTAACTTCTCTACTCCACCAGAGGAAAGCGGCTGAACATAAAGGCACTCTAAATGTGGCTTTTATGGTGTATTGAATACACTGTATTACCATGCACCCCTTCCACCACTAAAAATGGTATATGGTTCAATCTCCCTTTTCTCGTCCATCATATCAACATGCTTATTAGGCTGCCCTCGCTCCTAATGTTTTAGAGGGTCAGCTCAGCAGCAGGCCCTCACCCATAATGTTTTAGAGGGTCACCAGCAGGCCCTCACCCATACTGCTTTTAAGGCTCACCAGCAGGCCATCAACCATAATGTTTTAGAGGGTCAGCTCAGCAGCAGACCCTCACCCCTAAATTTTTAAATGGTCAGCTCGGCAGCAGGCCCCTGCCCACAACATTTTTTAGATGGTCAGCTCGACAGCAGGCCCTCGCCCACAAATGTTTTTAGATGGTCAGCTCGGCAGCAGGTCCCCGCCCGAAATGTTTTAGATGGTCAGCTAAGCAGCAGGCCCTCGCCCCTAATGTTTTAGATGTTCAGATCAGCAGCAGGCCCCTTGCCCCTAATGTTTTAGAGGGTCACCAGCAGGCCCTTGCTCCTAATGTTTTTGAGGGTTACCAGCAGGCCATCAGTCATAATTTTTCAAGGGTGTGTATGATGTCCTCCTTTATGTGTAATAAAGGGTGTATTGGAGTGGCGGTTCCTTGTAATTTTTGGCAGCCATTTCCCTTAGTGCATAGGCTTTTTTGAGTGTAGAAGTCCCACTACCTGAACAACTGTTTCACAATGTGAAGAGGCCCTCCTTTATGTTATATACAGGTTGTTTCGGAGTGCCTCTTCCTTGCAATATTTTGCAGCACTTGCACTTAATATACAAGTAAATATACAGGAAAGAATGTTTCCTAACAATTTTTCCTTTTAAAATCGATTTTATCTTCGGTTTTGTGCGTATCATTGTCAGTCTGTAAAAGCGGTGTAATACTCGGACAACATCGTTCCCAGCAGCGACCAGACACCCTCCCATCTTCAGAGAAGGGAGTGCGTGGTTTAATGCTCGGGTTCTCCCATTGACTTCCATTGTGCTCGGGTGCTCGGTAGAGTCTCCAGAGGGGAAAACTGGTAATAAATGGCAGATACAAGTAATATAATGTTAGCTACAGTGTTATTTATAACTAACAGAAGGACCCAGCTATGCACTGGTATATCTCATCTACTTCATTTAATGTTTGTGTGTGTCCTTAAAAGATATCAACAGTATCCACTATATCAGTGACATCTACAGTACCCCGTCCCCTTAACAGTGACCTCCACAGCCCCCCACCCCTTAACACTGCCCCCCACCACAGTGTCCCGTCGCCTTCAAATGAGATCTCCATAGCCGCCCACCACCTTAACTTTAACCTTCACAGCAGCCTGTCCCTTGAACAGTGAGTTCCACAGCATCCCACCTCCTTGACAGTGACCTCCACAGGGGCCCGCCTCCTTAACACTGACCTCTACAGCCCACCCGTTAACACTCACCATAGGTTAAAGTCCCCTTAACTGACCCCCACCATTCCAGGCCCCTTAACAGAGACCTCCACAGCGACTGCCCCTTTAATAGTGACTGCCACAGTACCATGCTCCCTTAACAGTGACCTCTACTGTGCCCTGCTCCCTTAAAAGGGAACTCACAGTACCCCGCTGCCTTAACAGTGACCTCACAGTACCCTGCTGCCCCTTTAATAGTAGCCTCCACAGTCCCCTCCTTCCATAACAGTGACCTACACAGTTCCTGCCCCTTTAACAGTGACCTTCACAGAGGTCAACCCTTTATTAGAGACCTCCACAGTACCCGATCTCATTAACAGTGATTTCCACAATAACCCGCCCCCTTAACAGTGACCTCAATAGCGGACTGTCCCCTTAACTGTGACCTCCACCATTCCTTGCCCCCTTAAAAGAGACCTCCACAGTGCCCCCCTTTATCAGTGACCTCCACAGCATCCGGCCCCCTTAACAGTGGCCTCCACAGCGGCCCGCCCCTTTAACAGTGACCTCCACAGTGGCCGCCCCTTTATTAGTGACCTCCACAGTACCCCATCTCCTAACAGTTATTTTCACAACACCCCACCCCTTAACAGTGGCCTTTATAGCGATCTGCCCCTTAACACTGACCTCAATAGCGGACCGTCCTAATAACTGTGACCTCTACAGCAGCCTGCCCCTAGGGTGACCAGAGGTCCAGTTTTAGGCCAGACCTTCCGGCTTTCTGACTCCCTGTCCTCCATCCGGTGCAGGGCCTGGATGGACACAGGAATGTCCTTTTGAACAGCTCACTCTCGAACAGCAGCACTTTGCTGTCTGAGCGTGTGCTTCAGGGAGAAAGTCACCCTCCCTCCCACTCCTACAGCTGACAAAAGTTGATTTTTAGCTTAATTTTTTTCAATCCCTGTTGGCTGTGAAGTGGGAGGGGGAATGGCCTTACCGGGTTGGGGACAAGGCTTAGTGGGACCTGGGGGTGGGGTTTTCAAGTCCATCTTTTGAGGGTGGCCTGAATGGCCACCCTACCTGCCCCCTTAACTGTGATCTCCACAGCACTCCGCTCCCTTAACAGTGTCATCCACAGCACCCTGCCCCTTTAAAGCTGAACTACAGCAGTGAAGAAAAATTGATGGGTTGTTATGGAAACCTGGTGTAAAACGGTGTATGTGGAGACTAAGGGCCTGCAAGCTTCTATTGGCTGATAAGGGTCATGTGACCGTGTGTATGGCAGTTGGGATATGAGAAAAAAGATCTGCAGGCTTCTATTGGCTAATGTATTTTTTTGGGAATATCTCAGGAACGGTACCTTCTAGAGAGCTAAGACCCGGTCTAGAACCTCCCCAGACACCTGATGTACCTGTGTGCCAAATTTTGTGATTATAAATGCGACAGATTCCTTTAGCGGACATACGTACACACATACACACATACATACACTCAGCTTTATATATTAGATATATTGTTATTTTGCCAACAAACTTAGTCCTCATATACCTTATGTGTCTGTAATGTACAAATAAAATGGTGGCAGTAACTAGTTATTGGCTCACACTCTACTGCTTGTATTTAAGATTTTATATAAAGGCAAACAGATGAGGCTTTTCATGTGAAATCCATGAGAAAACTAATAGAAGCCTGCTCCTTCACATTCTATAGTACAGTGGTGGTGAACCTATAGCACTGGCGGCACTCAGAGCCCTCTCTGTGGGCACCCGCACTCTGGAAAAAATCTAAGGCGTACCAATATGTCTTAGACTTAGACTTTTCCTGACCTTCATCAGCGCAGAGCTCGATATGAATGGTAAAGGCAGCACATTGAATGTAGGGAGGATATTATAGCTAAATGATAAAGTACATGGAAGATGCACTATTAGACTTTAGTATTCAGTGTGTTGGCACTTTGCAATAAACAAGTGGGTTTTGGGTTGTAGTTTGGGCACTCGGTCTCTAAAAGGTTCGCCATGACTGCTATAGCATGTAGGTATCCCCCTCTAGATGCATTGCTTCAATATATATGGTGGGATATGTTGGACCTATGGCTAATAATTAGAGATGAGCAAATTGAAACTGACAAAGTGGAATTATATCCGAATTTCAGGAAAAATTTCCTCACACTTTGTGGTAATGAATCACATTTTTTCCAAAAATGGCTGCTGCACAAGTTAGGACATGGAGCAAGGAACTCTGCGAACGAGGATCACCCACAATGCCATGCATGCAGCTAATCAGCAGCCAGCCAGCCCTGTGATGTCACAGCCATATGAATAGCCTCAGCCATCTTGGATTCAGCCATTTTCCAGTGTACTTAGTGCAGGAAGAGACATCAGCAGGCGCTAGGGACAGTGTTAGAAAGACATTAAAACTTTTATTTTGCTGTATAGAAGTTCAGAAAAGGATAGGAAGGAATCATTCCACAGTATGGAAGCAGAACAGGGTTCAGTAGGGGAGTTTACAGCCTGGGTAATAGGAACAATCCTATTACACCTTGATGCCCTGACTGGGTATTCAAATTGCCATTATACAGCTCTGTAATTCCAGCAAACCGTTTTTGTTATTGGGGTGCAAGTGCTGTTTGATACAGCCATTAACAACAGGGTTTATTACAAGGAAATATTTCTATGTCTTATTTTCCCTTGTGGGGTGCAGTCATATGTTCTAAAGCATCTTTTGGCTTGTATTAGTGGGAAAAAAGGGGCTTATTAGCTGTTGTGTAGTGAAGTGAGAAAATTACAGCCATTTTTTACGTATATTAGTGGGGAAAAAATTATATTATTTGCCATTCAGCGGTGCAGTTATATGTTCTGAAGCCCTTTTTAGCATGTATTAATGGCACATAAAAGATATTTGCCGTTGTGTGGTGAAGTGAGAAAATTACAGCTCTTTTTGGCATTTATTAGAGGCAAAAAAATATATATTATTTTTCCTTCAGCGGGTAGTTATATGTTCTAAAGCCTTTTGTGGCTTGTAAAAGTATAAAAAAAAGTAATGGCCTATTTGCCGTTCAGCGTGTTGTTATATGTTCTAAAATCCTTTTTGGCGTGTATTAGTGGCAAAAATATATATATTATTTGCCATTCAGAGGTGCAGTTATATGTTGTAAAGCTTTTTGTGGCGTGCCGTGTAACAGTGACAAAAAAATATATATTATTTGCCGTTTAGCGGTGCAGTTATATGTTCTAAAGCCCTTTTTGGTGTGTATGAGTGGAAAAAAGTAGGGGCCTATTTGTCATTCAGCAGTGCAGTTATATGTTCTGAATTCCTTTTTAGCATGTATTAATGGCACAAAAAAAGTATTTGCCGTTGTGTGGTGAAGTGAGAAAATGACAGCTCTTTTTGGCATTTATTAGAGGCAAAAAAATATATATTTGCCATTCAGCGGTGCAGTTATATGTTCTAAAGCACTTTTTGGCGTGCATTAGTGGCAAAATATATATAATATTTGCCGTTCAGCGGTGCAGTTTTATGTTCTAAAGCCCTTTTTGACGTGTATTAGTGGCAAAAATATATACAGGTCCTTCTAAAAAATTAGCATATTGTGATAAAGTTCATTATTTTCTGTAATGTACTGATAAACATTAGACTTTCATATATTTTAGATTCATTACACACAACTGAAGTAGTTCAAGCCTTTTATTGTTTTAATATTGATGATTTTGGCATACAGCTCATGAAAACCCAAAATTCCTATCTAAAAAAATTAGCATATCATGAAAAGGTTCTCTAAACGAGCTATTAACCTAATCATCTGAATCAACAAATTAACTCTAAACACCTGCAAAAGATTCCTGAGGCTTTTAAAAACTCCCAGCCTGGTTCATTACTCAAAACCACAATCATGGGTAAGACTGCCGACCTGACTGCTGTCCAGAAGGCCATTATTGACACCCTCAAGCAAGAGGGTAAGACACAGAAAGAAATTTCTGAACGAATAGGCTGTTCCCAGAGTGCTGTATCAAGGCACCTCAGTGGGAAGTCTGTGGGAAGGAAAAAGTGTGGCAGAAAACGCTGCACAACGAGAAGAGGTGACCGGACCCTGAGGAAGATTGTGGAGAAGGACCGATTCCAGACCTTGGGGGACCTGCGGAAGCAGTGGACTGAGTCTGGAGTAGAAACATCCAGAGCCACCGTGTACAGGCGTGTGCAGGAAATGGGCTACAGGTGCCGCATTCCCCAGGTCAAGCCACTTTTGAACCAGAAACAGCGGCAGAAGCGCCTGACCTGGGCTACAGAGAAGCAGCACTGGACTGTTGCTCAGTGGTCCAAAGTACTTTTTTCGGATGAAAGCAAATTTTGCATGTCATTCGGAAATCAAGGTGCCAGAGTCTGGAGGAAGACTGGGGAGAGGGAAATGCCAAAATTCCTGAAGTCCAGTGTCAAGTTCCCACAGTCAGTGATGGTCTGGGGTGCCATGTCAGCTGCTGGTGTTGGTCCACTGTGTTTTATCAAGGGCAGGGTCAATGCAGCTAGCTATCAGGAGATTTTGGAGCACTTCATGCTTCCATCTGCTGAAAAGCTTTATGGAGATGAAGATTTCATTTTTCAGCACGACCTGGCACCTGCTCACAGTGCCAAAACCACTGGTAAATGGTTTACTGACCATGGTATTACTGTGCTCAATTGGCCTGCCAACTCTCCTGACCTGAACCCCATAGAGAATCTGTGGGATATTGGGAAGAGAAAGTTGAGAGATGCAAGACCCAACACTCTGGATGAGCTTAAGGCCGCTATCGAAGCATCCTGGGCCTCCATAACACCTCAGCAGTGCCACAGGCTGATTGCCTCCATGCCACGCCGCATTGAAGCAGTCATTTCTGCAAAAGGATTCCCGACCAAGTATTGAGTGCATAACTGAACATAATTATTTGAAGGTTGACTTTTTTTGTATTAAAAACACTTTTCTTTTATTGGTCGGATGAAATATGCTAATTTTTTTAGATAGGAATTTTGGGTTTTCATGAGCTGTATGCCAAAATCATCAATATTAAAACAATAAAAGGCTTGAACTACTTCAGTTGTGTGTAATGAATCTAAAATATATAAAAGTCTAATGTTTATCAGTACATTACAGAAAATAATGAACTTTATCACAATATGCTAATTTTTTTTAGAAGGACCTGTAAATTTGCTGTTCAGTGGTGCAGTTATATGTTGTAAAGTCCTTTTTGGCATGTATTAGTGGCACAAAAAAAGTATTTGCCGTTGTGTGGTGAAGTGAGAATATTACAACCCTTTTTGGCGTGTATTAGTGGCAAAAAAATATATTATTTGCCGTTCAGTGGTGCAGTTATATGTTCTAAAGCCTTTTGTGGAGTGTATAAGTGGAAAAAATTAAGGGTCTATTTGCCGTTCAGCGGTGCAGTTATATGTTCTAAAGCCCTTTTTGGCGTGTATTAGTGGTAAAAAATATATATTATTTGCCGTTGAGCGGTGCAGTTTTATGTACTTAAGCCCTTTTTGGCTTGTATTAGTGGCAGAAATATATATATTAATTGCTGTTCAGCAGTACAGTTATGTGTTCTAAATGCCTTTTGTGGCGTGGAAAAGTGGAAAAAAGTAAGGGCCTATTTGCCGTTCAGCGGTGCAATTATATGTTCTAAAGCCCTTTATAAAGTGGCAAAAAATATATATATTATTTGCCGTTCAGCGGTGCAGTTATATGTTCTAAAGCCTTCTTTGGCGTGTATTAGTAGAAAAAAAGGGCTTATTAGCCATTGTGTGGTGAAGTAAGAAAATTACTGACTTTTTGAGGGTGTTTTAACATAATAACATTGTTTATAAGTCCGATAAAAGACATCTGTCCACCCAGTTTGGCCTGTTATCCGGCAAGTTGATCCAGAGAAGGGCAAAAAAATAAACTGTGAGGTAGAAGCCAATTTTCCCCACTCCAGGGGAAAAAATTTGTTTCCAACTCCTATCAGGCAATCAGAATAAATCCCTGGATCAATGACCCATCTCTAGTAGCTATAGCCTGTAATATTATTACACTCCAGAAATTTAAACTAGCACATTCATATACATAGTCATAGGTGCATATCCATCAAGCAAACATGGTTGATAATAAAATGGCTGCAATATTTTACATACAAACGCTAGAGCTGAGAAATGGGGATCATTCTACATTAAAGTGGCATTATACCTACTATAAATGGAAAAATAGAATCTCTTTGCGCACATTTTTGATCAAACATGTGTCGGGCCCATCTACCAGACGTCAAGGTGGCTTCCGCAGATAGGTACATAACACTAATATACCGCCTTCTTGGACTTACCTAAGCCTACAATTTTCAGGGCAGCATAGGAACCAGCTACATTTATACTCTGCTCAGAAGCCCCAGGCAGATGGGCGTTGCTCAGTCTAAAAGAGGCTCAATGTATACTGCAAGAAAATTTAGACTAGCACATTCATATACATAGTCAGAAACACCAGGCCTCTTTTAGACTGAGCAATCTGCCTGGGGCTTCTGAGCAGAGTATAAATGTAGCTGGTTCTTAGTAGGTTCCTGGGGATAAATACAGTAGATGATGGGAGAGATCTCTGTACTGACCCCTGATATATTTATACATTGTTATTAGATCTCCCCTGAGTCGTCTTTTTTCTAAAGTAATTAATCATAATTTTGATAATCTTTCAGGGAACTGTAGCCCCCCCATTCCAGTTATTATTTTTGTGGCTCTTCTCTGAACCCTCTCCAGCTATGTTATATCTGCCTTGTTCACAGGAGCCCAGAATTGTACACGGTACTCCATGTGTGGTCTGACTAGTGATTTGTAAAGTGGTAGGACTATGTTTTCATCACGGGCATCTATGCCTTTTTTGATGCAACCCATTATCCTATTGGCCTTGGCAGCAGCTGCCTGACACTGGTTTCTACAGTTTAGCTTGCTGTTCACTAAAATTTCTAGGTCCTTTTCCAGGTCACTGTTACCTAGTGTTTAACCATTTAGTATGTACGAATGACCTGCATTATTCCTTCCCATGTGCATAATCTTACATTTGTCAGTGTTAAACCTCATCTGCCACTTATCTGCCCAAGCCTCCAATCTATCCAATCTTTCCAGATCCCTCTGTAGCAGCTTGTTTTAATTTCCTTTTTATTTATTTATTTGATCTAACAGTATGTCAGACAGAGAAGTGCCAGGCCCTGCACAGGGGAGTGGCAGAGGCCTAAATGTTTCTGGAGCAGGAACAGGTCGCAGCAGAGTAAGGGGGCATGGCAGCAGGAGTCGCAGCGAGATGCCTGAGCTCCCGGTGTCATCTAGCGGTCGTGTCTTGACCAGAAACCCAGCCGTTCTTGAATGGTTGACTAGGTCATCCACTTCGTTCCAAGTGACATTAGGCAACTCCAGCCAAGAGTCGGTGGGTTCGTTAGACACAACCCTTAGTTGGCATGGCCAGGGAGTGGGCCCTGTGCCCTCACCTGTCCTTAACCTGCCTCTGTCCTTTTCAGTTCCCTCAGCCAGAGAAGTATTATATGCTGTGGGCTCAGCTCCACTATACAGCGAGAACCAACTACTAGAGGACAGTCAGCAACTACTGGCCAGCCAAGATGTGGAGGAGACATCCGCCGCTTCCTCCGGTAGGTGTGCAAGTAGTGATGAGGAGAGTGGGGTGGGAACTGTTGTTGCGTGCGGTCAAGCTCCTGACCCAGAGACCACTGAGAAATACATCAGTGACATGCAGACAGTACTCGATGATGATGATATAGCTGATCGCACTTGGGAGCCGCATGACAAAAGGGCTTCAGCATCATGAGAAGAGGGTGGCAGCTTGCCCGCGAGGTAGCGGCGGAGCCAGCAAGTCACTAGTGTGGCCGGGAGTCAGCAGGGTGTCAGCAGTGGAAGGTCGGGAGCCAAATGTGCCCGGGGTAGACCCGCTTCGCAGGAGCCTACCTGCCCAGAAAGTAATGGTGCAGGTGCTCTTAGAAGCAGCAGCAGTAGCAGTCAGTCAGTGCGGAGTGTTGGGGGTAAAATCACCTACTCCGCGGTATAGCAGTTTTTTGTTAGGCCGCCGGAGGAGGTGAACATGGCCAGTTGCCGAATCTGTGGGCAGAAGGTGAAGCGTGGCCAGGGTTCAGATGTTGACACCACGGCCCTGAGTCAACATATGCAGCATCACCATAAAGTGGCCTGGGAGAACCGTGGCTCCAATGTGGTGGATAGTGATGAGTGGCAGGGGCTATATTCGAATTTGCGATATTTCAAATATTCATATAATCACGAATTTCGAGAATTCGAGATTATTTTATTGACTGCAAAAAATCTGCAATGTAAAAATAGCGTAATGCGAATTTGTAATGCGTGGGTCACTTTGGCTAAATTTTTCAAGCTGCTAGAAGTTTCATGAGTCTCTCCTGAGACTGGAGACAATGGTTGGCACGGCAGAACATTACAAGAGCTTTATATGCCGATAGAGTCAAGTGCTCCAATATATTTGCGATTGCACTAATGCAACTTCACATTTTAGCAAGTCTAACTACAGACTACTACTGATTGGTGCACTTAGTATTGTTGTGAACTTGACATTGCTTCCTATTCTAAATATTTGCAATAAAAAAAAAAAACGCTATTCGAATATTCTTGCTCAACACTAGTGGTGGACCAGCCTGCTGCAGCAATCACTGCATTACCCAATTTCAGGCAGTCAAGGCTCCACCACTTCAGCTGAAGGGAGTTGTCTGTCTTTCCCATCATCTGCTGGTCCTGATGCTCTTGCTCCTCCTCCCACTCCTCATCAGTAATTCCGTCAGCAATCGATCACTGAAGCGATTGCCAAGAGACAACAGTATGCGTGCACTCACATACAATGGCACAGAAGCTGAATGTGCTTCTGGCCAAGTTGCTGGTGCTGCAGTGCCTCCCTTTCCAAGTGGTGGACTCTGCACCTTTCAGAGAACTGATGGCTTGTGTTGATCCGAGGTGGAGAGTCCCAAGCCGTCATTTCTTTGCCAAAAAGGCAGTACCAGCCCTGCACACACATATAGAACAGAAGGTGGGCCAGTCCTTGAGCCTGTCGGTGTCCGCCAAAGTGGAGCTGTAACTATGGTCAGGGACAATACATGTTCTTTACAGCCCACTGGATGAATGTGGTTCCTGCACAGCCACACCAGCAACTTGGCCAGGTGAATCCGCTTCCGCCTCCACATTGTCACACAGTTGGTCATGCGACAATGTCTGCCTCTGCCTTCTCATCCTCCACCGTGTCCTCAGCCTCCACTGCAGGGACAATTTCCAGTGCTCCTCTAGCATACCACATGTGTAGGGGACGGCAGTGTCACGCTGTTCTGCACCTCGTTTGCCTGGTCAAGCAGAGTCACACAGGGGAGGAACTGCTCCTTGTCCTTCATCAAGAAATCGAATCCAACTCAAAATCGGAACCCTGGTGACTGACAACAGGAAGAACATGGTGTCAGCACTTCGTCAAGGAGGGCTGAGCCATGCGCCCTGCATGGCACACATGTTCAATATGGTTGTCAAGCCATTCCTGAAGTCTTCCACCCATCTGCAAGACATCCTAAAAATGGCCTGGAAACTTTGCATGCACTTCAGCCACTCATACACCACAAAGCACACCCTCCTTGAGCTGTAGTGGCAGAACGGCATCCCCCAACATAGGCTGATATGCGACTTTTCCACCTATTGGAATTCCACCCTCCATATTTTGTGGATGGGTGTTAAGTGCGGTGGGGGTCATAGTTACTTCAAGAAGAACTCACCTGTCGACCCAAAATGTGGAGAGACTGACCTTTGTCAAGATGAATCAGGCATGGATTAGCCAGGATTTCCACCCACCAATGCCTGATGCATCAGAATACTGCAGATCATCCATGGTGCCACACCAACACTTTGACAAAAGAGACCGGTTTCTTCTGGCTACCTGCCTCAGCTACTATTCTTATGCTGCCACCTGCCTGATGCCACACATCTGATGCCAAGTGCTTCTTCTTTCACCCACCATTTTCAGCTGGTACTGGTATTGCCACCCACCTCCCCACTTTGTCAACGGGTCACTCTGTTATCTCCTGATGCTGCTGCCACCTCACCACTCAAGTCTCCTGATGCTGCTACCACCTCCACACTGTCATAGTGCCACCCTGTGGCCTACTTATGATGCTGCCACCTCCACACCGTCATTGTCCCACCCTGTGGCCTCCTTCTGCTGCTGCTGCTACCTCCACACTCTGTCATTGTGTCTTTCTGTGGCCTCCTGATGCTGCTGCTGCCACCTCCACACTGTCATTGTGCCACTCTGTGGCCTCCAGCTGACGCTGACGCCACCTCCAGACTCTGTCATTGTGCCACTCTCTGGCCTCCTGATGCTGCTGCCACCTCCACACTGTCATTGTGCCATCCTGTGGCCTCCTCCTGATGCTGCCGCCACCTCCAGACTCTGTCATTGGGCCACTCTGTGGTCTCCTCATGCTGCTTCCACCTCACCACTATGTCATAGGGCCACTCTTTGGACTGTTCCCACCCTCCTTACTTCATGACTGGACCACTATTTTCCCTTTGGCCTGGCTGGCATTATCATTTATCTAGAGTTCAACAGTTTTATTGAAATTTTCTTATTTTTTCAAATAAAAGGAAACAAAGCATTGCATGGGTACAGTGCGTAGATATGATGAAGTGGACGCAGCCACCTAAGATACAAATCATTACATCTAGCCAGAAGATCAGGCCAATTGTACTGTCAAAATACAAACTTTAGAATGTACAGCAAACACTATAACAGTGAATAACAAATGCCAAACACAAATCTATCTGCACGTAAGGTAAGGTTACAGGAGGGACCTCTAAAAAGCACATTCAAGGAGGACACCAGCGACTATCTCCCTTACAGTGTTGTGACATTAGTGCTTGTTTACCTGGCAAACTTCGGGTGAACCATCCATGGATCCCAGGTGTTTTTATACTTCGTAGGAGAAATCACAGAAGGAGGGAGCAACCTCTCATACCTGCATGTATTATTCAGTTCAGTAATCACCTCCGCAACAACTGGGGGGTTCATCTCCTTCCAATGACGGGTGATAACCAATTTGGCGCTAAGCAAGATGTGCCCCACCACTGGTCTATATGATAGGCAAATTTGCTGGATGCCCAAGAACAAAAGAGCAATTCCCGGAGATGGAGGGCTGCGCTGGCCAGATACTTCACCTAGCAACATAAATACCTGTTTCCAGTAATCAGTGATAACTGGGCATGTCCACAGGACGTGGAGTAGGGAACCTACATTTCCACACCCCCTCCAGCACATAGGGGAAGATGTAGGGTAAATAACATGCAATCTCTCAGGCGTATAATACCAATTTAGAAGCGTTTTTACCCCAGCTTCATAATGTGTGACACACTTGAAGTTAGAGGTCAGAAAGCCTATAGCAGAAGACCATTCAGCCGTAGAATATGAGCTGCCCAACACACTCTCCCATCTCTGGAATGATTTAGATTTGACAAATTCAGACTTATCCCCCATGCAGTCATATATGCGCCCTGTCGCCCCTTTTTTCAGCAAGTTTTGGAAGCAGTAGAGTTGAATTATCCCTTTGTGCGTAGAAGGGGGTTTAGCAACGATTGATGACAAGAGATGTTTAACCCTAAGATAATTAAATATTTCGCCTGATGGAAGCTGAAACGTCTGTTGGACCGTAGCAAATGGGAGGACCCCTGCAGAGCTAATAATTTGGGAGACCTTCTCAATTCCCTGTTTCCGCCACTTCTGAAGACTTATATCTCTCAATATCCACTCCAAGGAGCAGATGTCAAAGTGGGAGAACAGGGTGTCCCTAGAATCTGCATAGGAACTATGAAAGTGCAACCAAATTCTCCCCACATGTCTCACGGTTTGTAGGGAGACATCAGGGACCTTCCTACTCCATAATATGCTAATCAACCAGTCTTTCAAGGAACCCCCTTTAATCGAGTGGGATTCTATTTGATGCCAGGCTTTGTCACACTCTACATTCCACCATTCCCTGGCTAACGACAGGCCAATGGCTCTATGGTAATCGCTAATGCAAGGTCAACCCAGTCCTCCTGCTTTTTTTCCGTAAGAAGAGCTGCTTTTGGGCAATCCAGGGCTTAGATGATTTCCAAACATATTTGGACAATGCTGCCTGCGCTTTGTGGAAGAACAGATCTGGGACCGGAATAGGAAGAGCTCTAAATACGTATATCAATTTAGGTAATGTCATCATCTGAAACGCTGCCACTCTACCAACCCAGGATATCTCCCTCATGGAGTATTGGGAGAAGTCGGTTGCCATGGTGTCGAGGAGAGGTTCATAGTTCAATTTGTACAAATGCACACAGGGGAACGTCAACTTAATTCCCAAGTATGGAAGCACATTTTCCTGCCAATCTAGGGTAAAACGGGACCGTAGCAATCTATCTTCTTCTCGGGAAATATTAAGCAACAGGGCTTGGGATTTGGAATTGTTAATTTTATAGTACGAAAGAGTGCCAAAGTGTGATATCAAATCCAAAGCTGAATCTAGTGACTGAAGGGGGTCTGAGAGAGTAAGGATAATGTCATCAGCATATAGTGATATCCTGTGGTCCCTCCCTCCCACGACTACCCCCTGTATACTAGATGAGCGTCGGATATGTTGGGCTAAAGGCTCAGGAGCCAGTATAAAGAGGAGGGGTGACAACGGGCATCCCTGACGCTAGCCGTTAGTAATCTGGAAAGGAGCAGATACTACTCCATTAACCCATACGCTAGCTGAAGGGGAGGCATACAAGCTATAGAAGGCGTTCAAAATGCTACCCTTGAACCCCATTCTACCAAGGACTGAGAATGCGAATGACCAGTGAAGACGGTCAAACGCCTTCTCCGCATCCAGGGTCACTGCTACCATAGAGAGGCTATTCCGTTCAACATGTTCAAAGAGATCAATCAGTCGTCTAGTGTTATCTGACGGCACCCGGCCCTTAACAAACCCCGTCTGATCATCTTTAATTAAAGAAGGAAGCATAACCGATAGTCTACTGGCTATCAGTTTGGCAAAAATTTTGATGTCTGAATTCAATAGCGAAATCGGCCTGAAATTTTGTGGTACCTCTGGGGGCTTACCTGGTTTCGGCAAGGTGACTATAAGGGCCGCGAGCATTTCTGGCGGGAACGGGGTACCCGCCAGAGCTTTATTAAAAATATCTAAGAGATGTGGGGACAGTATAGGGCAGAAATGCTTATAATATTCATTAGACAACCCGTCTGGGCCTGGGGATTTACCTGATGGAAGAGTAGCAATAAGTTTCTGGAGTTCAATAGGCGTAGGAGGGGCATTTAATGAATGAAGTTGGCCTCGGGATAGAGTGGGCAACTCTGATTGGGTCAGGAAATTTTCCACTAATTCTGAGTAGTTCTGTGGTAGATCAATTCCATCCTTGAGATTATATAGGCTCTGATAGTAGGTACGGAACTGTTCTGCAATATCCCTGGGGTCTAGTAATTTGGCCTTAGAGGACGGGTGTATAAGGAAGGGGATTTTTGATTTAGTTTGTTGAGCCTTAAGTTTGTTAGCCAATAGTCTACCCGCTCTGTTTCCCTGAGCATAATGTTTCGCTTTAGACCAAAGCATGGATTTAGAGTAATTTTGGGATAGTAGACTACACAGTTTGTCCCTCTCCGCCTTCAGGAGGGCAGTTATCGGAGCTGTAGGGGATACCTTATTCTGGGTCTCAAGGTCCTCAATGGATTGGAGCAACTGAGAAACCTCTTTCTCTCTGACTTTCCTTAGTTTGCACTTCAATCTAATCAGGGAGCCTCTTATGAACGCCTTGTGGGTCTGCCATAGAACATACTTATCCGTGACAGAACCATCATTAAAGGCGAAGAACTCTCTCAGTTCAGCAGATAACTCTTTAACTGCGCCAGGGTTGGAAAATAAAAACGTATCGTTACGCCATATAGGGGCAGGTGGGAATTGGTATAAATCCTCCAACGACAATGTAATTGGGGCATGGTCGGACCATTGTATGAGACCAATATCCGAGGATATTGTGTGCAGCAGGGTGGCTTGATCAACAAAAAACATGTCAATGCGTGAGTAAGAGAGATGAGGGGCAGAGAAGAAGGTGTAATCTCTCTCTCCACTATGCTGAGCCCTCCACACATCAATAAGGCCCTCTGATCTCAGCAAAGAAGCAGCATCTCCTCCCATACGCCGGTTAGGGCTGGTGGAGTCCAGCGACCGATCCATCACCATGTTAAAATCTCCACAGAGAATCACCTTCCCCTGTTTCATGCGGGTCACCTGTTTCAGTAGCTTCCGCATGAAAGAGATTTGGTGATTGTTAGGTGCGTACACGTTGACCAAAGTGTAGGTGATGTTGTTGATGGAACATACCAGAATGATGTATCGGCCGCCGGAGTCCACTTTTGAGGACAATGTAGTAAACGCCACTGAATTCTTGACAGCTATGAATACTCCTCTGGATTTCTTGCTAAAATGAGAATGAAATACATGAGGAAAGAAACGATTATGGATGCGTTTAGCATCCCCCTGAAGCAAGTGGGTCTCTTGGATACAGATGAGGTCCGCTCCAGCTTTGGCTGCCTCCCGCCACACATATGTTCTTTTTTGCGGACAATTAAGTCCTTTAGCATTCAAAGACAATAGTTTAAGACCCATTAGAGTGGGGGGAGGAGCCAAGTTCTGTGCAGGTAGACAGGCAACCAAATATCAGCAAGTCAAACTTTGTTAACAAAAGACAAACGTCTAACAATATGCAGATTTCACAAAGCTCTGAGCAGATATGACAAAGCAGCGAAAAAATAAGGAGTCAATATAAATGGGGTAGGGACAAAAACAGAGAAGGGTATTACGACTCCAGACGGTAAAACACGTCAGTATGGCATAGGTGGCGTAAGTCCACTAGTAAGGCTGAGAAGGGTATTAGAAATGCAGGCATATAACACTATCTGCACCTAGATAAAAAGGTTAGACATCAAACCCCACAAGAAGTAAGCGAAAACAGCAAAAGAACTCCACTCCTCTAGCCGCTGATAAACCCACTGCGGCCGACTATGGAGTCTCCTACATCACCAATTCAGAACTGTGGCCATTATCATTTATTTGACGCTTCTTCTGATCTTTCAGAAGGAAGGAAAAATGAGACGCACAACGGATCCTGTCTATCTAACAGCTGTAAGGCCTTCATGACATAGTCCTTATTTTGCATCAGAATTGGCTGATGATTTGTTAGCCAAAAGCAGGAGTGGGTAATAAACAGGAGATATGCAAATATTCCATTCACATGTCATCTCTGTTTTGGATCTTCTCCTGGTTTTTTGGGCTTTAGCAACACTGATGGAGTACTGACCAAATGCTGACCGAGCGAAGGCTGATGCTCCACGGACAGGATCCTTTTTTTTAGGGCATTGTTCTGACGTATCAGAGGAAGGGCAAAATAATCAGTGACGCCAACACAAACTTACTGCTGACACGCACTCCAATATTTCGGGGGGCTCTACTTGTATAAACGATTAATAGAACAGGTTCTGTAGAAATCTATGTGGAATCAACGAATTGGTGTAAAAGGAGTGCGCTCTTTCACGCTATTGTAGGATCTTGGGCTTCTGCACGGTTCTTTATACCTGGCGCTAACATTGACCTGTAAGGCTGAGTTTGCACTTGAGTTATTTTGACAGTTTTGGCCATGTGACTGCCCAAATAAGTGAAGTGTGCAGTGATTCTGAGAGTGATGTCTGTCATCTACATGTCATACTGACTCACAGTATTTTTCACTACCACAGCAGACTCCCTATGCCTGTTACTGCAAGGCACAGTGTTCTACACCACTATAAAGGGTTTTTGCAGCCAGGAAATAGACATTTTTAACGTGTGATCGTACAAAATTTTCGCTGAAAACTCGTCGAACCGGCTGAATCGAATATTTGAAAAATTAACTAATCTTTAGTAATAATGTAATATGAGTCTTTAGTTTTTTATATTTGTATAATGTATCATGCTGGGATACAAAATCCACAAATCCTGTTGTCTAATGATTATAGTTTTCACACCATCATGACTTTTATTAACACAAAAAATGCATACCATGTATCCGCTCGGAATATGAATTTTTTTTCCTCAATCAAAAGAAAGTTCCTTTTAGATTTAACAGGAATCTGCTTTCTAAGCAGGGTTGTTGAGGCCAAGCTAAGAATAAAAAATGAGTCAGCTCACATCTATGTAATCAGTTTGCAGCTGTAATTGATCATGATTCCCTTGGGTGCAAGACCTACTCTTGGTTATAGTGATGCATTTAGTTAGTGAAAGAAAAGGTCAGTCCTTCTGGAACCACCATATATAAAACTGCATACTTTATTAAGGGCTCAAAACTAGGGATGAGCGAACTCGAACTGTATAGTTCGGGTTCGTACCGAATTTTGGGGTGTCCGTGACACGGACCCGAACCCGGACATTTTCGTAAAAGTCCGGGTTCGGGTTCGGTGTTCGTCGCTTTCTTCGCGCTTTTGTGACGCTTTCTTGGCGCTTTTTGAAAGGCTGCAAAGCAGCCAATCAACAAGCGTCATACTACTTGCCCCAAGAGGCCATCACAGCCATGCCTACTATTGGCATGGCTGTGATTGGCCAGAGCACCATGTGACCCAGCCTCTATTTAAGCTGGAGTCACATAGCGCCGCCCGTCACTCTGCTCTGATTAGCGTAGGGAGAGGTTGCGGCTGCGACAGTAGGGCGAGATTAGGCAGATTAACTCCTCCAAAGGACTTGATTAACTGATCGATCTGCAGCTGTGGATCATTGAGCTGCTGATCCTCAATTGCTCACTGTTTTTAGGCTGCACAGACCGTTTGTCAGTCTCATTTTTCTGGGGTGATCGGCGGCCATTTTGTGTCTTGTGGTGCGCCAGCACAAGCTGCGACCAAGTGCATTTAACCCTCAATGGTGTGGTTGTTTTTTGGCTAAAGCCTACATCAGGGTGAAGCTGTGACACCAAGTGCATTTAACCAGCAATAGTCTGTTCATTTTTTGGCCATATACAAAATCAGGGGCAAGCTGCGCCTGTCACCAAGTGCATTTAACCCTCAATGGTGTGGTTGTTTTTTGGCTAAAGCCTACATCAGGGTGAAGCTGTCACACCAAGTGCATTTAACCAGCAATAGTCTGTTCATTTTTTGGCCATATACAAAATCAGGGGCAAGCTGCGCCTGTCACCAAGTGCATTTAACCCTCAATGGTGTGGTTGTTTTTTGGCTAAAGCCTACATCAGGGTGAAGCTGTCACACCAAGTGCATTTAACCAGCAATAGTCTGTTCATTTTTTGGCCATATACAAAATCAGGGGCAAGCTGCGCCTGTCACCAAGTGCATTTAACCCTCAATGGTGTGGTTGTTTTTTGGCTAAAGCCTACATCAGGGTGAAGCTGTCACACCAAGTGCATTTAACCAGCAATAGTCTGTTCATTTTTTGGCCATATCCCAGTCTAATTCTGTCACTAAATCCATACCGGTCACCCAGCGCCTAAATACTAGGCCTCAAATTTATATCCAGCTAAATCTGTCCCTAGTGCTGTAGCTGGGCGAGTTATTTAGTGTCCGTTCAAGCACATTTCTTGTTCTGGGTTGAAATACAATTCCCAATTTAGCAATTTCATAATTTAGTGGTTCCTGCTATATCAGAGCTATTTGAAATCTATCCCAAAAAGGGTATATAATATTGAAGGTGCACATAGGGTCATTCAGAGTAACTTCACACACACCCGCTACTGTGTATTTCCAAGTCTAATTCTGTCACTAAATCCATACCGGTGACCCAGCGCCTAAATACTAGGCCTCAAATTTAATTCCCTCTAAATCTCTCGTTACCCACCGCTGTACTGTTGTTGCTGGGCAAGATATTTAGTGTCCGTCAAAGCACATTTTTTGTTCTGGGTTGAAGTACAATTCCCAATTTAGCAATTTCATAATTTAGTGGTTTCTGCTATATCAGAGCTATTTGAAATCTATCCCAAAAAGGGTATATAATATTGAAGGTGCACATAGGGTCATTCAGAATAACTTCACACACACCCGCTACTGTGTATTTCCAAGTCTAATTCTGTCACTAAACCCATACCTGTCACCCAGCGCCTAAATACTAGGCCTCAAATTTAAATCCCTCTAAATCTCTCGTTACCGTTGTCCTGTTGTAGCTGGGAAAGTTATTTAGTGCCCGTCAAAGCACATTTTTTGTTCTGGGTTGAAGTACAATTCCCAATTTAGCAATTTCATAATTTAGTGGTTCCTGCTATATCAGAGCTATTTGAAATCTATCCCAAAAAGGGTATATAATATTGAAGGTGCACATAGGGTCATTCAGAATAACTTCACACACACCCGCTACTGTGTATTTCCAAGTCTAATTCTGTCACTAAATCCATACCGGTGACCCAGCGCCTAAATACTAGGCCTCAAATTTAATTCCCTCTAAATCTCTCGTTACCCACCGGTGTACTGTTGTTGCTGGGCAAGATATTTAGTGTCCGTCAAAGCACATTTTTTGTTCTGGGTTGAAGTACAATTCCCAATTTAGCAATTTCATAATTTAGTGGTTTCTGCTATATCAGAGCTATTTGAAATCTATCCCAAAAAGGGTATATAATATTGAAGGTGCACATAGGGTCATTCAGAATAACTTCACACACACCCGCTACTGTGTATTTCCAAGTCTAATTCTGTCACTAAACCCATACCTGTCACCCAGCGCCTAAATACTAGGCCTCAAATTTAAATCCCTCTAAATCTCTCGTTACCGTTGTCCTGTTGTAGCTGGGAAAGTTATTTAGTGCCCGTCAAAGCACATTTTTTGTTCTGGGTTGAAGTACAATTCCCAATTTAGCAATTTCATAATTTAGTGGTTCCTGCTATATCAGAGCTATTTGAAATCTATCCCAAAAAGGGTATATAATATTGAAGGTGCACATAGGGTCATTCAGAATAACTTCACACACACCCGCTACTGTGTATTTCCAAGTCTAATTCTGTCACTAAATCCATACCGGTGACCCAGCGCCTAAATACTAGGCCTCAAATTTAATTCCCTCTAAATCTCTCGTTACCCACCGGTGTACTGTTGTTGCTGGGCAAGATATTTAGTGTCCGTCAAAGCACATTTTTTGTTCTGGGTTGAAGTACAATTCCCAATTTAGCAATTTCATAATTTAGTGGTTTCTGCTATATCAGAGCTATTTGAAATCTATCCCAAAAAGGGTATATAATATTGAAGGTGCACATAGGGTCATTCAGAATAACTTCACACACACCCGCTACTGTGTATTTCCAAGTCTAATTCTGTCACTAAACCCATACCTGTCACCCAGCGCCTAAATACTAGGCCTCAAATTTAAATCCCTCTAAATCTCTCGTTACCGTTGTCCTGTTGTAGCTGGGAAAGTTATTTAGTGCCCGTCAAAGCACATTTTTTGTTCTGGGTTGAAGTACAATTCCCAATTTAGCAATTTCATAATTTAGTGGTTCCTGCTATATCAGAGCTATTTGAAATCTATCCCAAAAAGGGTATATAATATTGAAGGTGCACATAGGGTCATTCAGAATAACTTCACACACACCCGCTACTGTGTATTTCCAAGTCTAATTCTGTCACTAAATCCATACCGGTGACCCAGCGCCTAAATACTAGGCCTCAAATTTAATTCCCTCTAAATCTCTCGTTACCCACCGCTGTACTGTTGTTGCTGGGCAAGATATTTAGTGTCCGTCAAAGCACATTTTTTGTTCTGGGTTGAAGTACAATTCCCAATTTAGCAATTTCATAATTTAGTGGTTTCTGCTATATCAGAGCTATTTGAAATCTATCCCTAAAAGGGTATATAATATTGAAGGTGCACATAGGGTCATTCAGAATAACTTCACACACACCCGCTACTGTGTATTTCCAAGTCTAATTCTGTCACTAAACCCATACCTGTCACCCAGCGCCTAAATACTAGGCCTCAAATTTATATCCAGCTAAATCTGTCCCTAGTGCTGTAGCTGGGCGAGTTATTTAGTGTCCGTTCAAGCACATTTCTTGTTCTGGGTTGAAATACAATTCCCAATTTAGCAATTTCATAATTTAGTGGTTCCTGCTATATCAGAGCTCTTTGAAATCTATCCCAAAAAGGGTATATAATATTGAAGGTGCACATAGGGTCATTCAGAGTAACTTCACACACACCCGCTACTGTGTATTTCCAAGTCTAATTCTGTCACTAAATCCATACCGGTGACCCAGCGCCTAAATACTAGGCCTCAAATTTAATTCCCTCTAAATCTCTCGTTACCCACCGCTGTACTGTTGTTGCTGGGCAAGATATTTAGTGTCCGTCAAAGCACATTTTTTGTTCTGGGTTGAAGTACAATTCCCAATTTAGCAATTTCATAATTTAGTGGTTTCTGCTATATCAGAGCTATTTGAAATCTATCCCTAAAAGGGTATATAATATTCAAGGTGCACATTGGGTCATTCAGAATAACTTCACACACACACGCTTCTGTGCATTTCCAAGTCTAATTCTGTCACTAAATCCATACCGGTCACCCAGCGCCTAAATACTAGGCCTCAAATTTATATCCCGCTGAATTTGAATACAATACATTGGGCCAAATAATATATTTGTTGTTGTGGTGAACCATAACAATGAGAAAAACATCTAGTAAGGGACGCGGACGTGGACATGGTCGTGGTGGTGTTAGTGGACCCTCTGGTGCTGGGAGAGGACGTGGCCGTTCTGCCACATCCACACGTCCTAGTGTACCAACTACTTCAGGTCCCAGTAGCCGCCAGAATTTACAGCGATATATGGTGGGGCCCAATGCCGTTCTAAGGATGGTAAGGCCTGAGCAGGTACAGGCATTAGTCAATTGGGTGGCCGACAGTGGATCCAGCACGTTCACATTATCTCCCACCCAGTCTTCTGCAGAAAGCGCACAGATGGCGCCTGAAAACCAACCCCATCAGTCTGTCACATCACCCCCATGCATACCAGGGAAACTGTCTCAGCCTCAAGTTATGCAGCAGTCTCTTATGCTGTTTGAAGACTCCGCTGGCAGGGTTTCCCAAGGGCATCCACCTAGCCCTTCCCCAGCGGTGAAAGACATAGAATGCACTGACGCACAACCACTTATGTTTCCTGATGATGAGGACATGGGAATACCACCTCAGCATGTCTCTGATGATGACGAAACACAGGTGCCAACTGCTGCGTCTTTCTGCAGTGTGCAGACTGAACAGGAGGTCAGGGATCAAGACTGGGTGGAAGACGATGCAGGGGACGATGAGGTCCTAGACCCCACATGGAATGAAGGTCGTGCCACTGACTTTCACAGTTCGGAGGAAGAGGCAGTGGTGAGACCGAGCCAACAGCGTAGCAAAAGAGGGAGCAGTGGGCAAAAGCAGAACACCCGCCGCCAAGAGACTCCGCCTGCTACTGACCGCCGCCATCTGGGACCGAGCACCCCAAAGGCAGCTTCAAGGAGTTCCCTGGCATGGCACTTCTTCAAACAATGTGCTGACGACAAGACCCGAGTGGTTTGCACGCTGTGCCATCAGAGCCTGAAGCGAGGCATTAACGTTCTGAACCTGAGCACAACCTGCATGACCAGGCACCTGCATGCAAAGCATGAACTGCAGTGGAGTAAACACCTTAAAACCAAGGAAGTCACTCAGGCTCCCCCTGCTACCTCTTCTGCTGCTGCCGCCTCGGCCTATTCTGCTGCTGCCGCCTCGGCCTCTTCCTCCGCCTCTGGAGGAACGTTGGCACCTGCCGCCCAGCAAACAGGGGATGTACCACCAACACCACCACCACCACCTCCGTCACCAAGCGTCTCAACCATGTCACACGCCAGCGTTCAGCTCTCCATCTCACAAACATTTGATAGAAAGCGTAAATTCCCACCTAGCCACCCTCGATCCCTGGCCCTGAATGCCAGCATTTCTAAACTACTGGCCTATGAAATGCTGTCATTTAGGCTGGTGGACACAGACAGCTTCAAACAGCTCATGTCGCTTGCTGTCCCACAGTATGTTGTTCCCAGCCGGCACTACTTCTCCAAGAGAGCCGTGCCTTCCCTGCACAACCAAGTATCCGATAAAATCAAGTGTGCACTGCGCAACGCCATCTGTGGCAAGGTCCACCTAACCACAGATACGTGGACCAGTAAGCACGGCCAGGGACGCTATATCTCCCTAACTGCACACTGGGTAAATGTAGTGGCAGCTGGGCCCCAGGCGGAGAGCTGTTTGGCGCACGTCCTTCCGCCGCCAAGGATCGCAGGGCAACATTCTTTGCCTCCTGTTGCCACCTCCTCCTTCTCGGCTTCCTCCTCCTCTTCTTCCACCTGCTCATCCAGTCAGCCACACACCTTCACCACCAACTTCAGCACAGCCCGGGGTAAACGTCAGCAGGCCATTCTGAAACTCATATGTTTGGGGGACAGGCCCCACACCGCACAGGAGTTGTGGCGGGGTATAGAACAACAGACCGACGAGTGGTTGCTGCCGGTGAGCCTCAAGCCCGGCCTGGTGGTGTGTGATAATGGGCGAAATCTCGTTGCAGCTCTGGGACTAGCCAATTTGACGCACATCCCTTGCTTGGCGCATGTGCTGAATTTGGTGGTGCAGAAGTTCATTCACAACTACCCCGACATGTCAGAGCTGCTGCATAAAGTGCGGGCCGTCTGTTCGCGCTTCCGGCGTTCACATCCTGCTGCTGCTCGCCTGTCTGCGCTACAGCGTAACTTCGGCCTTCCCGCTCACCGCCTCATATGCGACGTGCCCACCAGGTGGAACTCCACCTTGCACATGCTGGACAGACTGTGCGAGCAGCAGCAGGCCATAGTGGAGTTTCAGCTGCAGCACGCACGGGTCAGTCGCACTACAGAACAGCACCACTTCACCACCAATGACTGGGCCTCCATGCGAGACCTGTGTGCCCTGTTGCGCTGTTTCGAGTACTCCACCAACATGGCCAGTGGCGATGACACCGTTATCAGCGTTACAATACCACTTCTATGTCTCCTTGAGAAAACACTTAGGGCGATGATGGAACAGGAGGTGGCCCAGGAGGAGGAGGAGGAGGATGAGGAAGAGGGGTCATTTTTAGCACTTTCAGGCCAGTCTCTTCGAAGTGACTCAGAGGGAGGTTTTTTGCAACAGCAGAGGCCAGGTACAAATGTGGCCAGCCAGGGCCCACTACTGGAGGACGAGGAGGACGAGGATGAGGAGGAGGTGGAGGAGGATGAGGATGAAGCATGGTCACAGCGGGGTGGCACCCAACGCAGCTCGGGTCCATCACTGGTGCGTGGCTGGGGGGAAAGGCAGGACGATGACGATACGCCTCCCACAGAGGACAGCTTGTCCTTACCCCTGGGCAGCCTGGCACACATGAGCGACTACATGCTGCAGTGCCTGCGCAACGACAGCAGAGTTGCCCACATTTTAACCTGTGCGGACTACTGGGTTGCCACCCTGCTGGATCCACGCTACAAAGACAATGTGCCCACCTTACTTCCTGCACTGGAGCGTGATAGGAAGATGCGCGAGTACAAGCGCACGTTGGTAGACGCGCTACTGAGAGCATTCCCAAATGTCACAGGGGAACAAGTGGAAGCCCAAGGCCAAGGCAGAGGAGGAGCAAGAGGTCGCCAAGGCAGCTGTGTCACGGCCAGCTCCTCTGAGGGCAGGGTTAGCATGGCAGAGATGTGGAAAACTTTTGTCAACACGCCACAGCTAACTGCACCACCACCTGATACGCAACGTGTTAGCAGGAGGCAACATTTTACTAACATGGTGGAACAGTACGTGTGCACACCCCTCCACGTACTGACTGATGGTTCGGCCCCATTCAACTTCTGGGTCTCTAAATTGTCCACGTGGCCAGAGCTAGCCTTTTATGCCTTGGAGGTGCTGGCCTGCCCGGCAGCCAGCGTTTTGTCTGAACGTGTATTCAGCACGGCAGGGGGCGTCATTACAGACAAACGCAGCCGCCTGTCTACAGCCAATGTGGACAAGCTGACGTTCATAAAAATGAACCAGGCATGGATCCCACAGGACCTGTCCGTCCCTTGTCCAGATTAGACATTAACTACCTCCCCATAACCATATATTATTGGACTCCAGGGCACTTCCTCATTCAATCCTATTTTTATTTTCATTTTACCATTATATTGCGATGCTACCCAAAGTTGAATGAACCTCTCCTCTGCCTGTGTGCTAGGCCTAAATATATGCCAATGGACTGTTGCAGTGGTGGCTGACATGAAGCCTGATTCTCTGCTATGACATGCAGACTAATTCTCTGCTGACATGAAGCCAGATTGTCTGTTACGGGACCTCTCTCCTCTGCCTGGGTGCTGGGCCTAAATTTATGACAATGGACTGTTGCAGTGGTGGCTGACGTGAAGCCTGATTCTCTGCTATGACATGCAGACTGATTCTCTGCTGTCATGAAGCCAGATTGTCTGTTACGGGACCTTTCTCCTCTACCTGGGTTCTGGGCCTAAATTTATGAAAATTGACTCTTACAGTGGTGGGTGACGTGAAGCCTGATTCTCTGCTATGATATGAAGACTGATTCTCTGCTGACATGAAGCCAGATTGTCTGTTACGGGACCTTTCTCCTCTGCCTGGGTTCTGGGCCTAAATTTATGAAAATTGACTCTTACAGTGGTGGGTGACGTGAAGCCTGATTCTCTGCTATGATATGAAGACTGATTCTCTGCTGACATGAAGCCAGATTGTCTGTTACGGGACCTTTCTCCTCTGCCTGGGTTCTGGGCCTAAATTTATGAAAATTGACTCTTACAGTGGTGGGTGACGTGAAGCCTGATTCTCTGCTATGATATGAAGACTGATTCTCTGCTGACATGAAGCCAGATTGTCTGTTACGGGACCTTTCTCCTCTGCCTGGGTTCTGGGCCTAAATTTATGAAAATTGACTCTTACAGTGGTGGGTGACGTGAAGCCTGATTCTCTGCTATGATATGAAGACTGATTCTCTGCTGACATGAAGCCAGATTGTCTGTTACGGGACCTTTCTCCTCTGCCTGGGTTCTGGGCCTAAATTTATGAAAATTGACTCTTACAGTGGTGGGTGACGTGAAGCCTGATTCTCTGCTATGATATGAAGACTGATTCTCTGCTGACATGAAGCCAGATTGTCTGTTACGGGACCTTTCTCCTCTGCCTGGGTTCTGGGCCTAAATTTATGAAAATTGACTCTTACAGTGGTGGGTGACGTGAAGCCTGATTCTCTGCTATGATATGAAGACTGATTCTCTGCTGACATGAAGCCAGATTGTCTGTTACGGGACCTCTCTCCTCTGCCTGGGTGCTGGGCCTAAATATATGCCAATGGACTGTTGCAGTGGTGGCTGACGTGAAGCCTCATTCTCTGCTATGACATGCAGACTAATTCTCTGCTGACATGAAGACAGATTCTCTGTTACGGGACCTCTCTCCTCTGCCTGGGTGCCGGGGCCTAAATATCTGAGAATGGACTGTTCCAGTGGTGGCTGACGTGAAGCCTCATTCTCTGCTATGACATGCAGACTAATTCTCTGCTGACATGAAGACAGATTCTCTGTTACGGGACCTCCCTCCTCTGCCTGGGTGCTGGGCCTAAATATATGCCAATGGACTGTTGCAGTGGTGGCTGACGTGAAGCCTCATTCTCTGCTATGACATGCAGACTAATTCTCTGCTGACATGAAGACAGATTCTCTGTTACGGGACCTCCCTCCTCTGCCTGGGTGCTGGGCCTAAATATATGCCAATGGACTGTTGCAGTGGTGGCTGACGTGAAGCCTCATTCTCTGCTATGACATGCAGACTGATTCTCTGCTGACATGAAGCCAGATTCTCTGTTACGGGACCTCTCTCCTCTGCCTGTGTGTGTGCTGGGCCTAAATATATGCCAATGGACTGTTGCAGTGGTGGCTGACGTGAAGCCTCATTCTCTGCTATGACATGCAGACTGATTCTCTGCTGACATGAAGCCAGATTCTCTGTTACGGGACCTCTCTCCTCTGCCTGTGTGTGTGCTGGGCCTAAATATATGCCAATGGACTGTTGCAGTGGTGGCTGACGTGAAGCCTCATTCTCTGCTATGACATGCAGACTAATTCTCTGCTGACATGAAGACAGATTCTCTGTTACGGGACCTCCCTCCTCTGCCTGGGTGCTGGGCCTAAATATATGCCAATGGACTGTTGCAGTGGTGGCTGACGTGAAGCCTCATTCTCTGCTATGACATGCAGACTGATTCTCTGCTGACATGAAGCCAGATTCTCTGTTACGGGACCTCTCTCCTCTGCCTGTGTGTGTGCTGGGCCTAAATATATGCCAATGGACTGTTGCAGTGGTGGCTGACGTGAAGCCTCATTCTCTGCTATGACATGCAGACTGATTCTCTGCTGACATGAAGCCAGATTCTCTGTTACGGGACCTCTCTCCTCTGCCTGTGTGTGTGCTGGGCCTAAATATATGCCAATGGACTGTTGCAGTGGTGGCTGACGTGAAGCCTCATTCTCTGCTATGA
The DNA here is from genome assembly GCF_014858855.1 of Bufo gargarizans. NCBI lineage: Eukaryota > Metazoa > Chordata > Amphibia > Anura > Bufonidae > Bufo > Bufo gargarizans. Next base: position 322,383,007 of record NC_058084.1, read on the forward strand.
CATGCAGACTAATTCTCTGCTGACATGAAGACAGATTCTCTGTTACGGGACCTCCCTCCTCTGCCTGGGTGCTGGGCCTAAATATATGCCAATGGACTGTTGCAGTGGTGGCTGACGTGAAGCCTCATTCTCTGCTATGACATGCAGACTAATTCTCTGCTGACATGAAGACAGATTCTCTGTTACGGGACCTCTCTCCTCTGCCTGGGTGCCGGGGCCTAAATATCTGAGAATGGACTGTTCCAGTGGTGGGTGACGGGAAGCCAGATTCTCTGCTATGGAACCTCTCTCCAATTGATTTTGGTTAATTTTTATTTATTTAATTTTTATTTTAATTCATTTCCCTATCCACATTTGTTTGCAGGGGATTTACCTACATGTTGCTGCCTTTTGCAGCCCTCTAGCTCTTTCCTGGGCTGTTTTACAGCCTTTTTAGTGCCGAAAAGTTCGGGTCCCCATTGACTTCAATGGGGTTCGGGTTCGGGACGAAGTTCGGATCGGGTTCGGATCCCGAACCCGAACATTTCCGGGATGTTCGGCCGAACTTCTCGAACCCGAACATCCAGGTGTTCGCTCAACTCTACTCAAAACATTAAGGGCCAGATAATGTGTTTTAAATTATAAGAAAATTAGTCACAGAATCACCAGGTAGGATAAGAGAGATATCGACTACAAAAGAATACATATTCTATGCAATTGCTTATCACCATATTAATGTATAGGGAACATATTTAGTAATTTTTAACTCAATGCTCCAAATAGGCTGGCCAGACATCCGGTTTTAGGCCAGACAGTCCGGTTTTCTGGCTCCCTGTCCTCCGTCCGGCGCAGGGCGTAGACGGACACAGGGATGTCCACCCTTGCAGTAGCTCACGCTCAGACAACAGCACTGCGCTGTCTGGGCATGAGCTGCAGCAACTGACTAAGGCTTCTCTCACCCCCAGTCAGTCACTAGAGCTGCAGACATGGCTCCGTGTGTCGGGCTGAGGAGAGAGAAACACTCCGGCTGCCCCAAGCTCACCTTCCCCTCACCTCTCTTCTTCCCTCTCGTACCCCGTTTTTCTCCCGGTCAATTATGTGGGCGGGGCTTCACGGACATGGGGCGTGGATTCACTGAGGTGGGCGCTGTTTGGGGCATGGCCGGCGAGGTCCGGCTTTTTTGGGTGAAGCCAGTGGCCACCCTAGCTCCATAGGTCTATATAATGTACAACTGAAGGAGCTCTCCTCTTTGGACAAACCCTTTTTGTTAGAGATCTCTCTATTATAAACTACATATAACCAAAAAACAGAACAGCACCTCCAGAGACAAATCGCAGGTGCAAGTTACCCGGCAATAATACAGCAAACAAATAAAGTAGAAGCACACCACTAAATGCACTAAGACTGAGTGAACAGGTGAATGTGTGAACAGGGTCAAATACATGACGCCAATACTTACTGATAAACAGTGCAGAAGCTCTTAGCGCATATTATTGATCAAAAATATGTCGGGCCCACCTACCAGCCGACAAGGTAACTTCTTATAAGGTGGGACCTACTCTGACAAGGAGTGTCCAGCTCCATTGTTACTCTGATTAAAAACACCAAGGGGAGGGGGATGGGCGGGGAGTGCTAAGTTCCAAAGAGGATGCCTAGTCCTCTATAATATACATATAGCCAAAAAACTGAACAGCACCTCCAGAGACAAATCACAGGTGCAAGCTACCTGGCAATTATTATAAACTAATCACAGGGTGTTTCACTGATCAGACCCCCAGAAGTCATCTGTAAACTGCGAGGGTTCCTTGTAGGAAGTATTCAGTTTATCTTTAGTGCAATCACAGGACAAGGGGGGGATTACATAACCCCCATTAAAATCATGTAGCTACCCATGCAATGTATGGACATGTTGGGTCCTCCAGCCCAAAAGAATGTCGCTGTTGAGGTTGCTGAACACACGACCCTACTATGTGACCTCAAAATTCCCTAGTATTCCCTGATTCCCTTAAATGGATTATTTTGAAAGCTCTCATAAAGGTATGCCCAATCTTGGACTAATATTTCACTTACATAGTAAATAAACTCTGCAGGTTTTAGTCAGTGCTTGGCTACTCTAATTCTGAAAATTGTAAGGGTATCACAGCTAATTAATTTATAAAGGCTCATACATACAGGCACATAGCCACTACAGCAGAGAACTGAGCCCAGGGCCATTGCTAGGTTAAAACAGTTGGGGCCTGGGCCCCAGATATTTTGTCCCAGGCCCTGAATGTCCTGCCTGCCAGCTAGATACAACTGTATTGCTATCCTCAGGATAGTAATACAATTGAATCAAATGCACTGTAAGATCTAAAGGACCTGTGGTGACATCACAGGTCATGTGATCAGTGCAGAAGGCTGAGGTTGAGAAGGACCTGCGATGATGTCACCATCATGTGACCAGTGCAGGAGAGGAAGGAAGTGAAGAGGAGAAGTCCTGGGGGAAGAAGATGTAGTGAGGTCTGCTACATGAGGAGAGGTAAATGAAGGGAGAGGCGGAGCAATGCTTGGAGTTGTGGTTATTTAAATGGGACTGTATGTTAAGACTGAAGGGAGCCAATTTATTTACATGGAACTGTGTGTTGGAGGTAGTGCACAAGAAAAAGGAAATTGCGGCACTCACCTTCGGATGTAAAAAACTTTCTTTATGGGGGGGCGGAGCTAGCGCCGAAACAGTATGGACGCTTGAGGCTGCAGCTCCGTACAGAGATCACCAACGAAGCTCATTGCTAACAAGCTGGCATGCCGATCATGGTAAAAATCGGAGGCCCAAGGACCGGAGAACAAGCTGCACCAGATAGGAGAAATCCTACTACTGGGAAGATGGACAAATTCATAAAAAAGGCAGCGACGCTGCATGTATCTAAAGAGCTCCAGATGGCGCCGACTCCTACTCGCGCCCCGCGCTTTAAACATACAGACCTGTTAGATCAGGCTACAGGAGGCGAAGAAGACACAGACGACCTCCCTATCTCACGCTCCTTTTTGAAGGAGCTTCTGTCCTCCTCCTTGGCATCAGCCCTGGAGCCTCTGAGCTCCGATCTTGCGGCCATCAAGCAAGAAATAACACAAGTGGGCTGCCGTGTGGAAACGCTAGAAAGCACACAAGACGCCATCATCAGAAACCAGACATACTAAGTACTGTGGTACAAATCTGCATGTCACTTCTTGGACCAGATACAGTCCATGAAGTTATCCTTGAGAGGGCCCACCGTGCCCTAAGGCCTAAACCCCCTGCCACGGCCCCACCAAGAGACATCATATGTAAATTCCTCAGCTTCCCAGTTAAAGAGGTAGTTATCATCAAAGCCCGCCAATCTGGTAAAGTGATCTGGGACGGCCACGACATACAAATTTTCCAGGACCTGGCTCAATCCACCCTGGATAAAAGAAGAGCTTTGGGCCCTCTGACAAGATGGCTGAGAGATCGTAAGATCCCCTATAGATGGACATTTCCTTTTGGGCTTACATTTGCGTATGAGGGCCGCAGACTCTCAATCTCTAACCACGCAGATCTGGATCCTATTTTTAATCACCTACAGATTGAACCACTGGAGATAGAAAACTGGGACCCCGTTCAGGACTTTTCCAACCTCTCTGACATCCCACAACCAGGCATCTGGGAGCGCCAACATACCCCAAAACGTCACAGAAGCCTCAAGAACCCGAGAAGATCCTCGTCCAGGAGACTACCTATGGACAATTGATCATATCCTCTCAAGTCCGATCGGACCTGCCAGATCATTAAAAAAATTGTGATTTCTAACATGTTTTTCTCCCCCCCCCTATTACTTTTTAGGCTTGACCATGGCTGACACTTTACTGTTTACATTAGGTATACTACCTTATCGTTATATTGTTAACACTTTTGTTCCAGGATGTATAATGACCTGCGGCCCCTTTAAACATTCCGCAGAAAAGTACAATGTTATATGTTTGTCCGCATCCCCTAGCAAGTCTGGAATAGAAGCCTCTTGTGGTGGGAGACGGCGGAGTGGTCCCATTCAGATCATAAGGTGATATGGCAGACATACAAGTTACCTCTTACAATGTAAAAGGCTTTAATGCCCCTTCCAAGCGCTGCCAAATTCTCTCAGAGTTAAGGAAAATGGGTTGCTCCGTGGTCCTCCTCCAGGAGACGCACTTCAGGGTAAACCACTTCCCGAATTTGTCTCATTCTTGCTTTCCCACTTGGTACCATTGTGGCACGAACTCGTCTGCCTCCAGAGGAGTTAGTGTTGACTTCAGTAGAAATATCCCATTCACCTATATAGATCACATATTAGACCCTGAGGGCAGATTTATCTTCTTAAAAGGTCGCATAGCCAATCAGACATACACATTTATTAATGTGTACGCTCCAAATGTCAATCATGTCACATGGATACACAATATTCTCCAAACAATTGATCATTTCAGAGAAGGTGTGATCATTATGGGAGGTGACCTCAATCTTACTCTGATTCCCTCAGAAGACTCATCCTCAAAAAAATCTGTTCTTTCAAACAAAGCCTTTAGCAAACTGAGGAAATCTTTCCATGAACGTCGCCTGATTGACGTTTGGAGATCCCTGAATCCCACAGTTAGGGATTACACATTTTTCTCAAACCCACACAGTTCATATCAACGTTTAGACTACTTTCTGATTTCCGCTGACCATATCCAACTATGTTCTAAAGCCCAGATTGGTTCTATCAGCATTTCCGATCATGCCCCTATATGGATTAATAACCTCACACCTGACAGACCCGTTATCTCCTACAAATGGAGACTCAATGAGATGTTGATCCAATCCCCAGAAAATAAAGAAAAAGTCCTTAACTGGCTGAGAGACTTCTTCTCATCCAATGATACCCCTGGTATTCACCCCTATACCCTGTGGGATACCCATAAGGCTTTTATCCGAGGTCAACTTATAAGTCTAGGCTAATTTACTAAAAAACTGAGACTCGCCCGCATTGACTCTCTTCTTAAAAGCATCAGAGATATTGAGACCCTTCACAAGAAGTCCCTACTAGACTCCCACGTGACAAAACTTGCGCTCCTTAGGGCTGAACTAAAAAACCTCCTAAACACTCAATCGGCCACATTTTTCCTCCATGCACAATACAAATATTTTGCCCATAGAGATAAGGTGTCCAAATTCATGATGTCCAGAATTAAGAAAAGGAAGGCCCAAAATTTAATTTGCAAAATTCGCAATAAGGAAGGAGACGCACTCTCCAATACTGATGACATAGCCCGTAGGTTCTCTGAATTCTACGGCTCCCTTTATAACCTTCCTACCCAGGAGGATACTATCACCAACATCACACATCAGGATTCAATAAATCTTTTTCTCCGCTCTATAGATATGCCCCGAATGAATGGCGACCATATCAATACCCTAAATTCCCCATTTAGTAACGAGGAACTCCATTTGGCCATAAATCAACTCCCAAAAGGTAAGGCCCCCGGCCCTGACGGGTTTCCAGCTCTATACTACAGATCTTTTCAGACCATCTTATCACCACACCTACTTAATGTATGTAACAGAACTCTACAAGGCGACCCTCTCTCCCACAAAATGACAAAAGCCAATATCACCATAATACCTAAAGAGGGGAAAGACTCTAGAGACTGTGGCAATTATCGCCCTATCTCATTATTAAATTTGGACTTAAAACTGTTGGCTAAACTGCTAGCTAATCGCCTTGCCCCCATCCACCCTCAACTTGTACATAGAGATCAAACAGGCTTTATCAAAGGTAGAGAGGGAAAAGACAATACAGCCAGAGTCTTTAATTTGTTGTTGCATGCCTCAAAATTTCATCATCCATTGGTGTTGGTCAGCACAGATGCCGAAAAAGCGTTTGACCGAGTACATTGGAACTATATGTACCGCACCATGGAACATTTTGGAATTCCAAATGCCTTTATAAATTCCGTTCAAGCCATGTACACTAATGCCTCGGCGTCTGTGCTGATCAACAACACTATATCTCACCCCTTTCCCATAAAAAAATGGAACTAGGCAGTGGTGCCCACTGTCCCTCTTGATTTTTGTTCTGATTTTAGAACCCCTTCTTATTCTCATACGTAGTGATAACAATATTAGAGGTCCAAGATTGGGAGATCAAGAACATAAAATTGCGGCCTTTGCCGACGACCTCCTTGTAATGTCCTCCAACCCTGGCAAATCTTTGCACTGTATATATTCCATTTTGGAAAAATTTAGCTACCTTTCCAACTTCAAAATTAATATGAAAAAATCCCACATTGGGCTCAGCCAGAAACTTAAAACTGAATTAGCCTTCTCCTCCCCTTTCAATTGGGACTCACCCTTTTTATCATATCTGTGAGTCAAGATCCACCCCGATATTACCTCTTTATATAAACTAAACTATATCCCCCTGCTGGACTCTATTAAACGTCAACTAGAAGCTTTAAACCCCCCGCTACTTTCTTGGTTCGGACGCAAAAATATGGTCATGTCCCTCGTCTTACCTAGATTAACATACCTCCTCCAAGTCCTCCCCATACCTATCCCCAACTCCTTCTTTCAATCTCTGGGGCAATCTATACGATCCTTCGTATGGAACGGTAAAAAAGCAAGGATCAATATTAACACCCTCCAGAGGTCCAGAGATCAAGGAGGCATAGGACTTCCCAACCCTCAATTGTACAACAAAGCAATACTCCTCTCTAGGGCCCTAGATTGGTTTAGGACCCCTGAACAGAAATACTGGGTTGGTATGGAGACCCCTGCTTACATGGCATCATTAAGGACCCTGCTGATAGACCCACACCATAATTTGTCCCCATCACCTAAACACAACTTGCTGGTCTTATCTACTCTCGAGGCGTGGAAATGGTTCCAAGACTCGAAATGGGGTTTCCCATCGCCATCGCCTCTGGCCCAAATCAGAGATGTAATAGGTTTAGCTCCTCTGGAGCTTAGACAAAGCATCCATAAGAACGTACGTACCTCTGATATACCTATAATCAACATTCTACTAAGGAATGAGGAGGGACCAATAAACCGAGAAACCCTGATCTCTTCTCTACCCGAGATTGAATCCCATCCACATATGCTTCATTTTCTGGTGACATATATCAACAAACACATCCCGTTGAGTTCCTTAATTAGACCCCTTACATGGTTTGAGAGTCTCATCCACAGCCCCACTCCCCCGAGGAAAGTTATATCCCTACTTTATAAATGCCTCAATACAGCAATCATGCCACCCAAACCTAGTTTTATAACCCTATGGGAAAGGGAATTAAACACCCACTTCACTTATGAGGAACAGCACTTTATTTTCAGAATACCACACTCGTCCTCTAGATGTACCAGAATCCAAGAAAATGGATATAAAGTACTGACTAGATGGTACAAAACACCTGATGTCACTCATCAATATAGCAGTAATGGTTCTGACACATGTTGGAGGTGTGGAGAAGAGCGAGGAACAATGCTCCATATCTGGTGGGCCTGTCCCCTAATCTTTGAGTGGTGGAATATTATTTTTTAAAAATGCAAATTTGCAAATCAAACGTCAATCCGTCACCGGTCTTAGCCCTACTAGGATTGCATCTTAACCACAAGACAACCATCCCCCCTCTGTTCAAGATACTGATTGTAGCCGCACGACTCCTAATCCCTACATATTGGCTATCACCAAATGTCCCATCTTTGGATCACTGGCTCAACAAGGTCGAATCTCTATATAGATTCGAGGAAATAGCAGCTTGGGAAAATAGGTCACACCATAAATTTATAACTCTTTGGAAAAACTGGAGATCCTATAGAGGCTTCCAAGGATAAATCCCTCCCCACCACCCAGCTTTACAACAAACTTTCAAACTATGATCCTTCCTTAACCTGCGGACATGTGTTCCAAATGATATAGCTCTGTTTAAATACATCCTATTTCGGGGGGCGTGGCTAGCTGCTAACCGGGATAGACGTCCATCTCAGCAGCTCTGGCAGATTAGATCTATTCTAACCCCATCTGTCACTTATATAAAGTTTTTGAACCTCATTTGGGCTCTCAGGAGACGTGGTTTAACATCTACCCCATTTTGAGACCTTTCTGGGGCCAAAAGACCGCTCCGATCCGGAGCTTTGAGAGAGGCCTAGCGGAAAGGGAATCCCCGGCCTAGATTTGAGGCAGAGTGGGGCCGTATATAGCTCTTCTCCTCCACTCCAGCTGGCAAGAATAACTCTGCCGCAAGCCCAGAGCATGTTCGCTGGTGCTGCCGAATAACATCTGCCCCTTATTGGAGATCTGCCTGGGACCTAAAGACTGCATCGACCCGGAGGGAGTGAGGCCTAGCGGTGTGGAAATCCTCGGCCTGGACTTGTAGTGGAGCGGAGCCTCCTACAGAGCGCCCCCGCGGCGCAAGCCGGCAAGAAGAACCAGTACTGCACGCCTGGGACAAGGTAAACATAAATTCACATCGTGCCTACCTCAACCCAGCATCATTAAGACTATAACACCACGCTAAGGCCGTCTCACTGAGCGGGCGCCATCTTAGATACCCGGCCATAGCGATTATATGAACTGTCACCAGCGATCGCTATATTCCTCAGGATAACATAAAAAACGTACCGGTCAGCCAGTGTGAGATCACTGAAGAAGCCTGACTGTCATAAGCGCTGCTGGTCAACTAGCTGTTTTGATTGCAGTCAGCTGCGGTCTTATCTTGCATATAACAGCTTCCCAAAGCCCACAGTGCTTGCTAAGTGTTGGACCTGAGTGATCTTACAGCACAACAGATCCTCCTGAAGATTGGGGCCAAAACTAGATGAATATCTGCTGTTAAAGATTGCCTTTACGGATTATGCACATTTAAAGAGACAGTACCCCATCAGTAACATCTAGTGAGAGCTCTTCAGAACGGCCACTCTTTCTAGCAGCGCTGCAAGGATCTCTGTACTGTTGACACATATATTACTGTAGCACTGCTGCCAATTGAAGGGAGACTACCTAAAGGAGAGAAGAAGAGAGAAAAGAGAAAAGCTAATTTCAGAAGCTCCCCTTGCTTAGAGTCGCTCTCTCCTGCAGAACCCGCACTGGTGTTAAATGATTATGTGAAGCACTAGCAACTCCCTCACAGCTCCCTTTTATTAGCAAACCGGACCTGAAGATGGTCAAGATCGGAGGCCAAAAATCCACTGACCAGGCTGGTCCCAACAGATCGCTGAGCCAATCCGGCGAAATGGAGAAATTTATTAAGAAGGCGGCAGCTGTAGCAGTGAGCAAAGAACCCAAAGCGACTCCTGGAACACCTCGCTCCGGCTACAAGCAAGCAACAACTACAGGCGCCGATAAAATAGAAAATGACTCAGGTGACACAGACCGCCTACCCATCTCCAGAGCTTTCCTTAAAGAAGCCCTAGCCGACGCGTTAGGACCCCTCAGCCTGGACCTCTCTTCCATTAAAGAGGATATGCGCCATATAGGCCGCAGAGTGGAGGTGTTGGAAGACACCCAGGCCACAGTTTTGCAACACCAGAGTGAAATGGCTTCTAGTCTGTCCCTCGCCCAGAACCACATCAACATCCTGTACACTGCAATTGAAGATCAGGAGAACAGGGGCAGGAGAAACAATCTCCGCTTTAGAGGCATTCCGGAACCTATTTCTGCATTGGAAGTTCCTGAAACGGTTGTCCAGCCAGATCTGTCTTAAACTCCTGGGTCCTGACTCTGCGCACGAGGTCCTAATTGAAAGAGCCCATAGAGCGCTGCGCCCCAAGCCACAAGCCGGTGAGCCCCCTAGAGATGTGATCTGCAGATTCCTGAATTTTCCGGTGAAGGAAGCAATCCTGGCTGGATCTAGAAACTCTGACACTGTGGACTGGGAGGGCAATCCCATTTCTATTTATCAAGACCTGGCTCAAACCACCCTAAAGAAACGAAAGATGTTGAAACCACTTACTGACCTGCTGCGACATCGTAGGATCTTATACAGATGGACATTTCCATTTGGACTTTCCTTTCTCCATGATGGGCGTCGTGTCCACATCGCTTCTTACAGTGACCTGAGTAGAGCCTACGATCTTCTCCAGATACTGCCGTTGCCTATAGAAAACTGGGACTTGGCCCAAAACTTGTCAACTTTACCAAACCTCCCTACGGTGACTCCGTGGGAACCTCTCCGCACCCCTAAATCTCAAAGATCTAGAAGGGGAAATGCCGCTTCTACTCCTAAATGCCTGTCTTTAGCAGATAATTGATACCCTTCTGATCTCTCTTCTTCTTCCTCTACCTTTCTTTATCCCTTCTTCCCCTTTAAATGTGATCACTTAGGTCTCAGCCCTTGATTTTTGATATTTTTGATACTATAATATTACTCTCCACACTACTTGGCTCTAACTCCTGAGTGGTGAACTAGGAATTTGTTAATTTACTGCCCTTGTTGTTACCTTTTCTCCACTCAGGGTGCAAGGGAGATACAGTAGGGACTTCCGTCCCATCTGTTTGAAAGCTATTATAGCTTTATTTCTGATTAATAGTACGTGCCTTACCAGATAACATATCATGTCCCTTCCCTCCCTTCCACTTTCTCTTTCTCATCTATTCCCCCCCCCCTGCATATGCTCACAAAGTTGAAAGCCTTATACTACTGTTGTCTTCTGGCTTGACACAATTCTTAAGTCACTCCGAGTTAACCCTCCGGTTCTACTAACTCCTTAGAGGGATTTGCTACCCTATGATATTCTTCCATATTTCCCTCCCCCCCTGCATCACATCACCCATACAGGGAACTATAGTTGTCATGTTCCCTTTCTCTAACTATCTAATTAACCATTTAAGACTACTTTTTATGGTTTTGTTCTTTATGTTTGATTTATGTTGTTTTGACAGGTGCTCAAGGTTTTCATTGATTGCTCCCTTCACGAGCGGTTTCGACATGGTGTTGGTTGAGAAGACATGGTTCTGGAATGGCTTGAGATGGTGGTCTCGAATACGCTTCTCTTGTGGTGGTACCCTCCTCCCCCTCCTATGGTCGGCTGGTATCCCCCTAGCTGGTATGCCATTTGGGTTTTGCTCCTTTTTTTTCTCCATATCCAAAAATGTCTGACCTTAAATTGGTATCCTATAATGTTAAGGGCTTAAGATCCCCCGCTAAGAGAAGCCAAATCTTCTCCATGTTGCATAAAGAGAAATGCTCCGTGGTCTTTCTACAGGAAACCCACTTTAAGCACGATAGATACCCCGATCTCTCCTTTTCCAAATTTCCCTGCTGGTACCATTGTGGAGCTGGGGGTGCCGCCTCAAGAGGAGTCAGTATAGGTTTCCGTAGAGGACTCCCTTTCCAGTATATGTCCCATATGCAAGACCCAGATGGTAGATATCTTATCCTCAAGGGCAAAATAGGGCAAGACTTGTACACTTTTGTTAATATTTATGCCCCCAATTCGGACCAGGTCAGTTGGCTCTCTAGTATCTTGTCCCTTGCAGATTCACAAGGAGAAGGATTCATGATCATTGCAGGAGATTTTAACCTGGCCTTTAACCCCCTTATTGACACTTCGTCAAAGAAATCATCTACTTCTACAAAAGCCCTCAGTCTACTGCATGCTAAATTATTCAACATGGGTATGGTTGATGTATGGCGTTGTCATAATCCTGACTCAGTGGACTTCTCCTTTTACTCCTCAGCCAACTCCTCGTACAGCAGGATTGATTATATTTTAGCCCCAAAAGAGAAACTTCAGCTCTGCTCCTCGGCCCGAATTGGGGATATTACATTGTCTGACCACTCCCCTATCTATTGTTCTATACATCCTGAGGTTAAAAGCAATAGGTACACAAGCTGGAGATTTAATGAGTCCTTGTTGGGAAACTCCAAACATAAGTCACAAATATCATCCTTTCTTGAGGAATATTTCAGATTGAACAATACCCCTGACATATCCCCCCAGATCCTCTGGGATGCCCACAAGCCCTATATTAGAGGCAGGCTGATTAGCCTCTGTTCTTTTTTAAAGAGAGAGTCTGAGAAGCAGCTTAATGCATTACTGGCCAAAATCCATATATTGGAAAAAGCGCATAAGTGGTCCTTGCTCGACCATCAGCTAACGGAACTCTCTTCTCTTAGGACGCAATTAAAGAATTTGCTGAATGAGCGCTCTGCCAAGTTTTACTTGTCGGCGCAGCAAAAAACTTTCGCTCATGGAAATAAAGCATCGAAATTCATGATGCGAAGAATAAAACAGAGAAGAGATTCCCGTTATGTGCAAAGCATTAAATCTCCTCAGGGTACTCAGCTTTTCAAAGCTGAAGATATTGCGGATCAGTTTAAACTGTTCTACGAATCATTATATAATCTCCCTCCTTCTGCTCTTCCGAACTCTTCTTTAGATAGAGAGGCCAATATCAGGTCCTTTCTGGACACTCTCAATCTCCCGTCACTAACCATTACACAGCAGGAATCCCTATCCAAACCATTTACTCCTCTTGAATTAACATCGGCCATTAAGTCTATCCCTAAAGGGAAAAGCCCCGGCCCCGACGGTCTCCCTATATCATATTATTCGGCCTTTGGGGAATTATTACTCCCTTTCATGCTTCCCATCTGCAACCGTACATTAATGGGTCACCCTCTTTCTTCTGATATGATGAAAGCCACAATCACAATAATCCCTAAAGAGGGCAAAGACCTCACATCATGCTCCAACTACCGTCCCATATCCTTACTCAATGTAGACCTCAAACTCATCGCAAAAATGCTTGCCACAAGACTGCAAAACTTACTCCCCCAACTGATCCACTCTGATCAGGTGGGATTTGTCAGAGGCCGTGAAGGGAAGGATAATACTGCTAAAATCCTCAATGCTCTGTTCTATGCCTCCCATAAAGCCATCCCTCTGGTCATGATTGGCACGGATGCCGAAAAGGCATTTGATAGAATAGACTGGACATACATCAGGATGACCCTCTCAAAATTCTGTTTGCCTATACAATATATAAATGCCGTGTTTTCTATGTATGAGCATTCTTCGGCATCCGTGTCAGTCAATGGGCTTATGTCTTCCCAGTTCCCAATAAGAAATGGCACGAGACAAGGCTGCCCACTTTCCCCCCTTATATTCGTCCTAGTAATGGAATCCCTCCTACAGGCTCTCCGGCAAGACAAGGAAGTCAAGGGTTTGTTGGTCGGGCACCATGAGTTTAAACTAGCAGCCTTTGCAGACGACCTACTGATCCTAACCACCAACCCCCACACTTCCATGCCCAGAATTTTATCAAAACTCTCCTTATTCGGTTCATTATCCAACTTCAAGGTTAACCCTTCAAAGTCTCAAATTCTCCATATGGGTTTATCTCCCCTAACTCTTTCATCCCTCCGTATAAACTCCCCATTTAATTGGCATACCCAACTATTAACTTACCTGGGAGTCAGGATCTCCCCTCATCTGTCGGAACTATTCAGCTTGAATTTCAAACCTCTCCTAGCATCTATACAAACCCAAATAGACTCGCTAGATTTTCCATACCTATCTTGGTTTGGAAGGAAAAACATTTTAATGTCCCTAATTATCCCCAGACTCACCTACTTAATGCAAGTACTCCCTATAGAAATTCCCAAATCTTTCTTTGCTACTCTAAATAAGCTTATGAGGAAATTTATTTGGAGTGGTAAACACCCACGCATCTCATTCCTTACATTAACTAAGCCTAAAGCTAGGGGCGGTATTGGACTTCCCGACCCAGAGACATACATGAAAGCTATACAGCTTTCTCGGGTTGTTGACTGGATTAGACATCCCCCTCATAAATCCTGGCTCATATTGGAAAATGCCTTCTTACCCTCCCCCATTAGGGCTCTTGTACTAGCTGACAAACTACCCCCCTCTCTTGGCTCTATTTCGAATCCTCTTACTCGAAATACATTAAAAGTTTGGAAAAGTTTCTCACTCTCGTCTAAGGTTTTAAATTTGCCCTCTCCCCTTCTCCAGATAAGAGATCTTGTTAATTTAGCTCCTAAGGACTTGAGAGATAGCAGCCCCCTGGCTATACGTTCCCTCGACGTTCCTGTGTCTCAGCTCCTGGACCCAAACGGGTGTGTACTCTCAGACTTAGAAATTGGTAAAGTCTTAGGCACACAGATCCACAACCCTGTCCTTATGAGCTTCATTAAAACCGAATCTCTCCTCCTTGCAAAAAAGACCTCCTCTTCCGACAATATCTGTTGGTTCGAAGAATTGATCAGTAATAAGAAATACCCTCCTAAAATTGTGTCCACGATTTATAGACACCTGATGTCCCCCTCCTCTGCTCCCAAACCTGCGATAATTGGTTTGTGGGAAAAAGACCTCCAAAGAACCCTGACACCTCTTGAAATAGCCAAAGCTCTAAATGCCCCACATAAGCTCTCCAGATGTGTGCGTATCTAGGAAAACAGTTATAAAGTCCTTATGAGGTGGTACAAGACCCCTGATAAGACTTGCCTATACAACCCTACTGCCTCAGATAGGTGCTGGCGATGCTGCAAAACCAAAGGGTCGTTTCTACACATCTGGTGGTCTTGCGAGCTGATCAACCCGTGGTGGCTTACCTTGATCGGATTGTGCAACCAGATCTGTCAGACTTCCTTCCCCTGCTCACCGGATATGGCCCTATTATCCCTAGGACTAGGGGGGGTTAACTCACGTAAGTTCACTCTCTTTTCGCTTTTGATAGCTGCGGCCAGATTAATTTTACCAACTTACTGGCTGTCCTCTGAAGTTCCTAGTGTGGAACAATGGTCTAATAGAGTTGACCAGATCTACAGAATGGAGGAGATCTCCCATTGGGAATCCCGCACCAGACACACCTTTCTCCAGATCTGGTCCCCTTGGAAAGCCTATAGGAACTTCCCTTAACTCTTCTCCTCTGCCCCCTAGTTCCTGGACCACTGTCTCAATCCAATGTCGCAGTACAATGCCTCAATACCTTATCTTCTTGCTAATGGCTCTCGTTCCTGCACCGTGTCGATATAACTCTCAATAATGTTATTGTCAATACTACTGTCAATATTATTACCTTACCATCCTGTCGCAAAGTTCGGTTAACTTAATGTTATTGTTTATCTCTATTTGACATCTGCTCTTATGCGGCCTCCCAGGCCTTTCTTCGTGTGTACGAATGCACAATGTATTTTTTGCATTTTGAACGTCAATACCACATGTGTACAACTTTCGATATTGTATACTAATCAATGCTCTCTGTTATTATTATAACTATGAAAATATAAAAACAATAAAAATTGTCAATTAAAAAAAAATAAAAAAAAATAAATACATCCTATTTCTTGTTGTTATGTTGATTGTTGCTTATTATTGACCACTAATCAACCTGTGCAAAACAATCTATGCATAATGGGAGCTCACACCTCCCTTTTAAAGTACTCTGTAATTGATAACTATTTTGCAATAAAGCATTTTTGAAAAAGAAAAAAAAAGAAAAACAACTTTCTTTATTTTTCCATTATAAAAAGCTGGATCAGCGGGACAGACAACATAGAATGCAAATGTAAAAAATTGGCAACAGCCGTTTTGCGCTTGTATGCGCTTCCTCTGGCCTCAGTCTGTATGTATGTGCAATGCAGGTTTTAATACCACACCTGGTGCTCAACCCGGCCACAGGTGAGGTCGTCACTCCCTATACTGGGAGGTTACTAGCAGTAAAGACCAGAGTGCACCACATATAGCCGCAGACCCTTTACCCAAAAGAATGCCAACCTGATATCCAAAAACCAACACAGAAAGACAATCTACAAAAACACTCCCATGTCCAATTTTTCATTAAGTCCCAGGGGTTACGTTGGAGTATCCACCTTCCTTCTCTCCTCAGTAGTTCTCGCTCTGTCCCCCTCTTGTGGTGGAGGTGGCACTACCTCCACTCCTGCAAACCTCAGAACTCTACGATCTCCACCATGGGCCTCATTCACATGTTGTATAAGACAGGGGACCCCTCTGCAAGTATTTAAGGTATTTAGATATTCATGGAACCTCTCAAACATACTGTGGATGGTTTTCCCAATATAGAATCTCCTTTTTAATTGGGCTGAGGGATAGCCCCTAGCAGACAGGCGACCCCTTAGGTCCAAAGCCTGTCTCCTTAAACCCTCCTCGGTCCCATTGATGCACCGTAGTCTGACTAAATGACCATAGGGGACAACCTTTTTTACGTGAATCGGGTTGTAGCTAGAAAAATGTAACAGAGAGAGAGTTAGTTGCCATGGGCTTGCGGTAGCCCTAGGCAACCAACTCTCCCCCCTGTGTGGATATGAGGACATCCAGAAATTCTAACCTGTCACCTCCATATTTGTATGTGAATTTCATGTTCCACGCATTTACGGTGGTAAAGCTTGTTTTTATTTGTATTTTATTTATACTTTCTCCTGAAGAAGGGGTCTGCATACCCCGAAACGCGTTGAGCCTTTTATGAATTATTAAAGAAGCCAAAGTCTTCAAACAATATCACTGAAGTGAAGCCTCTCCTTTTCCTACTGGGCAATTGTCAGTGTGAACGACTCTACAGGCACTCCGGATTGGGGGGTATTGGTCCATGCTAGTGTCTTGAGCTTATCCAGCCGGCCACCCCCCGTGAAGTGAGTTGATTATTTTTGGCTTTTCTAATATACCCTTATAGGGTGACTATATGTGAATAGTTTTACCTATTGTTTATTACAATACGCTATAGTAGTGTGTCTACTGTCTACTGAGTTCACTTTTTTCTCCTGGTTATATGACCTACCACACCTTAATTGCATATAAAAATTAATCTCCCTTATACTCTGGGACTTTGGCGCTTCTCATAGGGGTGTAAACTTTATGACTTATTAAGTCACTTTCCTTTATCCTCTCTTACACACTGAATTCTTTCAGTGTGAACACCCCTTTCAGCCGCCTTCCCTTTCATCAAAAAAAGTTTTTTCTTGCCTCTGCTTTTTTATATTTTCTTGTTCTCCATCCACTGGCGCCTCCAGTTATATCCTGTCTGTTGGAATCTTCCACTAGATTGGATTAACCCTCGCCTTTTTTCTTTTCTCTCTTGACCCTTTGTTGACATGCAGTTGCAGAGCTCTGGGGGTGTCTAACAACAATCTCTGAGGTTTTCCTCATGAATATTTGTGGGTGTCAACAAAGACTGCCTATTCCTTCGCCTGCTCTGGAAAGGAAGTGAATAAAAGTGCCTCCCTGTTTGCAGTCTGACTGCTGGGATACTCATGTTGTATGTGTGGGACTACAAGTCGTATGACATTGCTGATACACACAAGATCTTTCCCCACCTGTTCTTGTGCAATTCTCTGCAGATACTTCTTCACAGCCAGCAGAAGAGTACAGAGGAGATAACTCCTCCAGTATTTGTCAGCTCTGTGTCTGCAGGGTGAGGAGGGAGAGAAGATCCTGTGCACAACATTTGTCTCTTCGGAAGAGGAAACCCTGCAGCTACTCAGTACCTGAGGCAGAGCCTTCAACCCAGAGTCTGAGCTGATGATTGTAGAAGGGATTAAAATTTGCTGAAGAATTCAGTGGGAGGGGAGACACAGGGCAGACAATTCAGCCAGCATATTGGGCAGTGCAGGTGGCGTGGTTTACCACTCCAACCAGCACAGACTTCACAGTTATGTTCCATGCACAGAGGCAGACCTGCTCCTTCTGCTCCCTTAGGTTTGTGCACTTAACCTCAGAGCAGGGAAAGAGGTTGACATCACAGGTCACGTGATGCTCAGCTAACCAGGAGAACAGGGCCACTGTAGATGAAGTGAATTGTATACCCCTTACATTTGCTTAGTCAGAAACATACAAAAAACAAAAAAAAAATAACTTAGACAACCACTTTCATGATGTGTTCCGGAAACTTTTTCCTTTTTTAGTGAAGGTGTTGCAGGTTTAAATTACTCTCATAGGTAAGAGCAAAAAGAGGGTGGGGGCTTGTGTCTGGAAGACCCAGGCCATTGTCTACTGCAAGAACAACCCATTAATTTCAGTGGGAAATTGCTCTTTCCTCAACCCTGAGTCAGCAAAAATGCTAGTGAATACTCTCATCATCACCTGTCTAGACTACTACAACATTCTTCTCAGTGGCCTCCCATCTAACACCCTTGTGTCCCTACAATCCATACTCAACCCTGCTGCCTGTTTAATATACCTCTCCCCTCATTTCTGCTCTACCTTTCCCCTCTGCCAATCCATAATACAAATGGCATAAAATGCCATAACCTATCCCCATTGTACATCTCTGATCTAATCTTCAGATATATCCTCATTCAGAATTTCCAAACTTCTCATGTCTGCTTCTCTCATTATCATCTCCAAGAGTTCTTATAGAACCTGATACCACAAAACATCAGAATCTCCAATCTGAAATCCTACTTCTTCAGGAAATCATACAACCTACAATAAACCCAGCTCCTGCTACACAACCATCTGAGCAGCATCTACCTTAACTGTCTCTCCATTCCAAAACCCTTGTAGATTGTAAGCTCTTGCAGGCAGGACCCAGTGTTTAAATGACAATGGCAAACATTTGTAATGCACTTTTCTCACAGGGACTCAAATTACAGTAGTAGTTGTTGGGGCTACCATATAACTGCTCAACCCCAACTCCCACTAGAGTCAATTTTGTAGGAAGCCAATTTTTGCATATATATGTATACTTTGGAGTGTAGGAGGAAACTGGAGTACCTAGAGAACGTACACAAGCCATACATATGTTTTCCCCAGGCCTGGGATGATGGATACGCGAGGGTAAATCCTGCCCAGGGCACCACTTCGCTATCCAGAAGTGGGGGTGAAATCATGGCCGTCTTTGTGACTATTCAGCATTACAGGCTTTAGGCCGCTAGGCCTTAATTCTATGAGGGAGTAGAGTGGTGCAAGAGGTCGCAATTATGTCACAGCAGCCTCCTGAATCAGGTTGCCCAAGACCTAGCACAGGAGCGGGAATGCCATGTGGACCACATGCGTCGGGATGCAGCAATACAGGCCACAGATCAGAAGAGGTGTATGGCCTGCAGCACAGAGGGTGGCAGGGAATGGGAGTGAGGTCTTTCTTTCTTTTTAACTAAGAAATAGCCAACTGGGGGCACCAAGGAAAGGTGAGGGAGCAGCATTATATACTGGCACTCGGGAAAGGAGCAGCACTATATACTGGCACCAAAGGGGTGGGCAATAATTTACACTGTAGCTAAGTGGGGAAGCATTATATACCGGCACTGGTAAAGGTGGCAGTATTATATACTGGCACCGTGGGATAGCATTATATACTGGAACTAAGAGGAACATTATATACTGGCACTGGCGGGGCAGCATTGTATACTGGTACTGCGGGGGGAGCATTATATACTGGCGCCAAGGGGAGGGGAGGCAGCACTATATATTGGCACCAAGGGGTAGGAGCAGCACTATATACTTGCACCAAAGGGGGGGGGGGGGACAGCATTATATACTGGCACCAAGGGGAGCAGCATTATATACTGACACTGGGAACAGAGGCAGCATTATATACTGGCACCAAGGGGGACATAGCAGCATTATATACAGATGTAGCAGGGTTAACACACAAATTCTTAACTCAAATGTCTTAACTCACCACGTTATCTTGAAACAAAAGCCATTGAAAAGCAATTGAAGGTGTTTGATTAACGCATTTAGGTTAGATAGCATGTCTCATAAGGCATGTGTGTTAACTCTACTACATCTGTACTGGCACCAAGGGGGATCAGCATTCTATACTGGCACTGGGGGGGACAGCACTTTATTAGAAAGTAATGTCACTTAATTGATTCTGGTGCAATTTACCGGCTCCACTTACGACACCGAAATACTTTGTCCCTGCCTTGGCTGTCCTTGGCTGGATTCTACCAAAGAACCCCAGCACTGCAAGGCAATAGTGCTAAGCCACCATGCTGCCCATGCCACATTTTTCCATGGCCATGTTTCATTTAGTTCATGAGTATTGTACTTGTTTTTGTATTATATTATGTATTGCATGCAAACCTCTTTTCACACGTACAGCAATCTGGAATTAATGGTGCTAATAAATAATAGTAATACTTATGTAGGCAAAATGAAAACTTTCTACCAAGTCCCACCAAAGATTACAGCTGATCAAAGGTATTTCAGCAAGATTACAGAGTGTGATCAGCATATTATCATGGTATATTTTTACCAATTGGAAATTGTTCAAAGACTAAAAAGGTTTTTCAAATTTTGTATTTTATTGCAAAACATTTAAGAATAATATGAATGTTTTCTGACTTAAAGACAGTAACTTGTCTATGGCTACCCATTAAGTAGAAGGCATAGAGCTAATGTATGTGACAGTACAGTAAATGAAGCCTTTAACAGAAAAAACGCCAGAGACTGAGCAGCAACTAACCTGGATTTAATGATTAGGTCCTAATGTAGTGTAGACCACATGAGTCTAACAATTTGGTTTTGTTTGATCAGCCATGACCCTTAGCTATCACCGAAACAACAGTCTAATTTCTCTAATGTCATGTATATGTGCAAGGGCTCAGAAAATAAGTTCCAAATGAGAGACCCCATTTCCTTGTAGATTTCTTTGTGAGGTATAAATTTAGATCACATCTGTGAAAAAGTCAAATTTGAGACCAGAGAGCGTTTCTATTTCTTTTTGAACTTTCTAGCAATTTGCATATGTTGTGAACTAATTACACACTGGAGAATTCGTTTCTGACCACCAGGTCTTGTGAGCTATTGAATACATTACTTGAGACTCCTTTGAGTGAGATCACGTTTCATCTCATTAAGATGCATTTTTACATTTTCTTAATATCCACTTGTTGACAGCTATTTTCATTAAATTCAGCCTTGTTCCTAGCATTACGTTCAGATGTACATTGTAATCAGAATTCCTAGATCCAAAATACTGATGGAAGTAACACCAGTCAGTGCTTATAGTATTACAGTGCGATTTTGGCATGTCTTATGAACATCTGTTCTGAATGTAAAATGTTGTCTGCACAGGTATCCCAGGTATATGATAATAACAAAGCATTAAAAAAAACTAAAAACAAACAAAAACACAATTTCATGTTCATATTCATTTCATGTTCATTATTTGTATTACATTTCGTGTTCATTATTTTTTTTATCATTTTAATGTATGTACTAGTGCAAGAAAAAATATATATATAGAAAACTATTAGGAGTAACATTAAATGCAAGTCCCTTCTCTGTGCAGGCAAATGTAAGCACAATCCACAAACAGCAGTGAAGGCACATTGAAGTTAAGACATGTATTTTTTTTTCCTGTTACATGAATTGAATGTCATGAACTTTCACCTTAATCACCTTAAATTTGACTGTACATCAGTGTACCAGAATGTGTTTGATTGCACCATTATACTAATAAAGTAACAAGAAATATATCTCCACTACTTTTTGTGGACCACCTTCACTCAGCATATATTTGTCAACACCCTGAAAGGACCTGCTTCATATCACCTAGGATTTAGAGCAGTTTGCTTATGAGTAGTTGTGCCTGAGCTTGTGCCTGATAAGCAGGTACCTCGCCATTCTGTCCACTTCTTTTTCTTTGAATATCACATGACAGAAAAATCCTGTGTCCATTTTTTATTGCTACGTGCAGAAAACACCAAAATAACAGAAAATCTATTATATCCCAACATTATACTCAAGATTTAAAACAAGTATCAAGGCCGAGTTATTGGCCTGAATTTGTGGAAGGGGCGCCCTGCCCTATATCAGCTGCTCACCTCTCACAATAGGGGTACGGACGGCAGCAGCATTCCGTGTTACCAGTTTCCAGCCGGCAGGTCTACGTCACAGGAAGATCTCCTTCGGCGCTTCCAGTCAGCTGATTCCTCCGTCGACGCAACAGCCGGCGTCCGTGCGGCTCGTGTGGCAGGTAAGTGAAAGCTGCCTCTCAGCACAGCGGCGCCTTTTCAGTCCGGTTGGTGGGGTCGGTCCCTTCAAGGTATGGAAGGGACATCCCCACACCGGAGCGGCAGTCCGGCAGCACGCCCCGCTCCCACGTGACTTGCACGCAGGTAGCAGGAGTCAGCGAGACTCCGTTCACACATGCTCTTTGGAAAATGTGCAAGGTTCCTTTTCTCCTGTTGGGGAGGCTTTTAGGGGGTGAGAAAAGGGTGGGAGGGTTTTTTAGTTGATTGTGGTTGCGTAAATTATTTTTGGTGTTGTGATTTTGAGCTAAATTCTTGTATGTCCGTACATAAGCTTGGCCCATGTGGCAGAGCTGGGTTTGTTATGGGGGGCAAAGTCTAGCACGGGCCGCCGTGCTGTTAGTTAGGTAGGGGTATGATGCCATACAGTGGTTATGTTGAAGGTGTTGGAGGGTAGCACTCGCAGTACCATACATTCCAGACGTCACTTGGTGTAGCTTTTTGTCCATCTTCATGGTTTTGGGGGGGGGGGCAGTGTTCTTATTGACGTGGTATTACGCACTTGTTGCAATTTAGCGGAGTTTGTGCGCACAGGTACCCGCCATTTTGCATGGGCCCCTTTGCCATTCAGCTGACATCGGTTGCACCCCCGTTTGATGCCCGCTGTGTCCATAATGTTTATCGCGTGGATGGCAGGGGAGTCCGTGTATAAAGGTGGCGACACTCTAGGCAGTATTAAAAAAAAAAAAAAAAAAAACTCATTCTGATTCCTTCAGGTGGTCAGGTTCCATTTCGGTCATTACCGGTTTCCTCCTATACTGACGTTGTGTCCCGTTCTTTTGGTAAGGTCCTCTCTCCAAGACTTTACACTATTTCTGCTTCCCGCTATGCCTCAGCTGTCAGGTTGTCACCAGGGTCGGTTTTCTTTTCTTGCATGATGGTTCTGCAGTGACGGTGGTGGTGTCTGTGTTTCACGGGTGTTAGTCAGCAGGTCGCTAGACTGTGATGGTGACGTCCCATAAATTTTTGCTTGTTTTAACAGTCTGGTCATGTCTCACATATCGAATGTCGTGGATGCTTCTGGTGAAGATTTTGGTTCTAGGGCATCTGAATCCGGGAGTATTCCTTCTCTTCGCAATTGGACTGTGCCTAAACTTATGTCCGAGTTAACAAAGAGAGGCATTCCCTTCCTGGCCACTGCCCGGAAGGCGGAGTTGTATCGGCTACTGGTGTCCACCCCTGTAGAGCCGAGTCAGCAAGAAGTCTCCATGGCTACGGTTCAACTCCACGTTATGCTCAATAGTCTGACGTCCTCCATGTCTAGTGTACAATCTAGGTTGGAGTCGGTAGTGTCAAGGGTTTCTGGCTTATCTACACCTGCTGCACTGTTACCAGTCGTAACTACACCGGTGGCTAGTACTTAAGGTAACTTTGTTTCAGTGCCCAATGTCACGCCAGCCCATTTTATCCCGGCCAATATCAAAAAGGACATCCTCGATGGGAGGGACGTGAACCTAGCTTCCCTGCTAATTGCCACTCGTGACCTATCGGACAATAGGGTCATCGCTGGTGGCGATGTCTCTGTCGTCCTGAAGGGTCGCAATCTTAGGCTGAGTAGGAAATTGACAATACCAGAATTTGTACTTGCTTTTAGTTTGTACCGAGATATCATTTGTTCAGTACGGCCGGATAGGAGGGAAGAATTGGACCTATACTTGTTCAGGGTCACGGAGCTAGGCTACAAATACGGCGGGTTTGGCTTCTATGATTCTCATTGCTCGTTTTCCACAAAGGCTGCAGCGGTGCTCAGCCAGTTTCAGTTCACCACCAACTGGGCAAATATTGATACAGAGATTTTTTGCAGGCACTTCGCTGGGCTAAAAGCTCCGGCATGTTCATCGTGCCAGTCTATCTACCACACAGGCGAATGGTGTCATAATGCAGCGAACACACCGAGGTCCAATCCTTCTGCTCCTGTCCCAGGTCTGTCGGTTGTTGCCCAGCAGCATGCAACTGTAGACAAACTCGGCCGTCCTATCAAGTACCTGGGCAGGTCACAAATCTGCAACAACTATAATTTTTCAGCTTGCAATTATAGTCAATTCTGTCTGTTGCACATTTGTGTTAACTGTTTCCGGGCTCACCCAAAGTTTGACTGCTCATTAAAGTCAGATAAACATTGCTTGAGCGTCGTGAATGTGGATCTCCTGAATTTGTACCTGCAGGGGCACGAGGATTCTTGTTTTTGTGATTTTCTGGTGTCTGGTTTTACTAGTGGTTTCCACACAGGCCTAGTAGCATTGCCAGATGACACTCATGAGTGTAGAAACTTGCAGTCTGCATTACTTAACCCTGGGTCCATATATAGACTCTTACAGTTGGAGTTAGACAAGGGTTGCGTTATTGGGCCCTTTACAACATCCCCGTTCGAACGGTGGAGGGTCAGCCCTATAGGGGTCGACTCCTCACGGATAAATTCAGTAACAAAGAGAGACTGATATTCGCTCTGTCGGCACCTCACGGTACACATGCACCTAGCCTCAATTCTCTCATACCGGCTGAGGAGGTCAGCATGGTATACGCCTCCATCGATCAGGCAATCGTGCTTATCTTAGCGACAGGTCCCGGGGCCATTCTATCCAAAGCGGACATATCGGACGCTTTTAAGTTAATCCCGATCAGGCCAGAGCTTTGGCGATGGCATGGGATCAAGTGGAATACTCGTTATTATTTTGCCACAAAATTTACTTTTGGGTCCCGTAGCAGCCCTTGGATTTTTAATCAGCTGGCGAAAGCCTTACATTGGATCCTCGAGAATAAGTTTGATTGCGAAAATGTTATACATTACCTAGACGACTTCCTGCTGATTGAATCTCCACAGGGCCCGCGAGGTGATCTCCAAAGTCTCTTAGCATGTTTTGCGCAGTTAGGGATCCCCGTTTCCCCCAAAAAGATGGATGGTCCTGCTACCGTCATTACTTTCCTGGGCATTGTGTTGGACATGGGGAGCATGTTCACTAGGCTACCAGTAGACAAGTTGGTCAGGGTCCAGGAAGTTATTCACAAATTCACAGTGGGCAGGGTCACCACGAAGGTAGAGCTACAATCATTGTTAGGCATGCTCAATTTTGCGATGCGCGTTATTCCTCAAGGTAGGTATTTTGTAGCTAGGTTGTTACCACTCTTTTCGGAGGCCCCCTATCAGGATAGTCCAGTGTTCCTGGATAGTCAGGCGCTAGCAGATTTAGGGATGTGGGACCACTTTTTAAGTCATTGGAATGGCGTGTCTATGTTTGTTCCAGCAGTCTCAGATAACTCCCCCATTATATTCTCCAGCGGAGCGGTAAACACTGGTTTTGCTGCAATTTTTGGCCCCCATTGGCTAAACGGGACTTGGCCAGGGGAGATGTTCGAGGCCACGGGAGTTTGTCAATCCACGGAGGCGAGGGACTTATATCCCATGGTGGCAGCAGCTTGTGTTTGGGGTAGCCATTGGACAGGCCGTACCGTGATCTTTACCTCTGATAGTTCCTCTATCATCACTATCCTTGACAGTGGCAAAACTAGGTCTCAACTGGCCATGTCCTTTCTAAGGCGTCTGGTGCAGTTGTCGCTCAAGCACAATTTCCTGTTCTGTGGCTCCCTCATACATGATGCGCAGATGGTAGCAGTTGATGCCCTAGCTAAGCACAATTACTCTCTGTTTTCTCAGGTCTGCCCCGAAGCCGATACGTCGAGGACCCCGTCTCCTCATCTGGCCTTGCTAATTCTCAACTAAACAAGTACTTAGCCGCTCCCCATGGGCTGTTTTCCAGGTCTCTCTCGGCCAATACCACCAGAGCATGCAACACCGGCTGGCAGCTGTACTGTAAATTCCAACAGGAACACGCACAAGGCGGATTGTCTTTCATCGGGTACTGTCATGTGCACAGGCACCTTTTACATGGCACAGTGAGGACTTACTTGTCAGGGGTTCAACATCACTTATCCCTCTCTCATCCAGAAAGAATATTGTTATTTTCCAGTCATGTGGTCAAGGCCACATTGAAAGGCTTACAGAATAGTACCCCCGAGGTAAGCTCCTGTAGACAGCCCATTTCCCGGCCCGGTATTTAGAGACATGTCCGACCTATTAGATTTAAGGCCTTTCGGGGTACTACAAAGCTTGGTAGGTAAAGCTGCCACCTATTTGGCCTTTTACGGCTTCATGAGGCTTCTCTTCATCACCCAGAAGGCCATTCCTAGCCCGTCGGCAGTTGGTCTCTAGCTCAGAGGGCTTTGTCCTGTCGTTACCCGTGACTAAGACTTCCCAGTCAGGCCCGCCGACCCGGATTAAATTCTTCCGTACCACGCACAAATGGTGTCCAGTCCACGTTCTACAAGAATTGTCAGGGGCTTTGGGCGACCTCGGCTCTAACACTCCTCTGTTACCCTTCGGGGCAGCAGCGTTGTCCACCTCCCAGTTCATCTCACATGTGCGTATCCTGGCGGTCAATTTAGGTTTAGACCCACTCACTGTATCAGGACATTCCTTTAGGATTGGTGCGGCATCAGCTGCTTCCAAGAATCAAGTCCCGGCACACATTATTCGTAAATTGGGCCGGTGGCGCTCGTCTTGTTTTAATCGGTATGTTCCCAAACCTACAGGGGAGATTTCATGTGCCTTTCAGACTTTGGTGTTGTAATGTGTAAATAAATATGTTTTGAACTTCATGCTGGTTTTTTGGCCTCTTTCAGGTGTACTCTTGACGGTAGCGGTTATGGCACAACTCAGACCGTTAACATCTATTATGAGTAAAGGAGGTGCTAGGTTCTGTCACATATAGCCCCGATCACAAGTATCAAGGCCGAGTTATTGGCCTGAATTTGTGGGAGGGGCGCCCTGCCCTATATCAGCTGCTCAGCTCTCACAATAGGGGTACGGACGGCAGCAGCATTCCCCTCCCGGCCCGCCCTTTCTCTTTACTCTCCCACAGGGTATGTCCTCTTTCAGGTGTACTCTCGACGGTAGCGGTTATGGCACAACTCAGACCGTTAACATCTATTATGAGTAAAGGAGGTGCTAGGTTCTGTCACATATAGCCCCGATCACAAATGTGATAAATGTATCAATATATCAGTAACCCATTTATTCATCTTGACATGAATGGATATCCTAATGGGAATACTGGTGACATAATTATTAGGGTTGACCTGATGTACTAATCACACTGCCTGAAGAACGTATTTAAAAGAAAATAATGAAGTGTTTATTAATATCTGATTAAAACGGGAAATAACTGTACATCACTATCAGGCTCCAGACTCAAGTAATGTATTATAGGAATTAATTATACCGACTACATAACCTGTAGTCTGGATTAAATCCCTATCCTGCTGACACATTGGTGCCAATATTTGCTGGAGAGGGACTCAGGACACGGTTCTTATATTTGAACCCGGCACAGGTGCGCTCATAAGCAGTCCTACCTAGCGTAAATTGTAGAGCAGCTTCAAGTGAATCAAAAGCTGGACGCCCTAGGCAATCCAGCATCAAGCATCCACGAGGTATTAAAAGATAGTGTGGACGCTCACTTAGCTGCCTACACCTGCCTACCCATTCATGCAGTACAGCACTGGGTCTCGGTATCAGACCGCATTCACACTGCCAAGTCAGCTATTACGCTGCCCGACACTTAGTCTGCACCCTGCCTAAAGAGCCGTGTCCTAGGTAAAGATCACCGGCTCAACGCGTTTCAACATTACAAAGTCGGCCATATATCATCAGGAGCGAGAGTCTCTTAAGTAGAGGTAAGCCTGTAGAGGAGAAATAGCCTCACACTTGTGCGTGTAAAGGCTCCGGCGCTATGATGACCGTACGCGGCCGCTTAGACGCCGAAAGGGATCAGAGAAGTTATCAGAAGGGATCAGAGAAGCCCCGCCTATGATGGGGATGTGTGCTAGTACTCAGCGAATCATCAAGAGGCGCATCATCTGACGTTCGCCCCCTGATCCGTCCAGTACTCTCGTCACTGCACACACCTCCTCTTCAGCACAACAAGCGCTACTGTATTAGGGGAACCGAAAGTTGCGGCTGAAGATATGTCATATAAACGCCTCGTTCCGATGTCGGTATAGCAGAGAACCCTAACAGGCGACAGATCAGTATTCATCTAAATCTATTAAAGAACCGTTATAAAGAAAACACAAACCAAAGTTAAGACACTGTGTCGCTTATCCTCCCTGCGTGTCAATCACCATACCTGTTCACTGCAGCTATGTGCCACTCACACTGAAAAAGGTAGGGATTACAGAACGACAAGCAAGGGAGAACATCAACACACCTCAGTGTCTATCTGTACTCAGTAAACATCAGTGGAACAGACCATAGTTGTGTAATGTAGTTGGATTAAATGAAGCAGGCATATGAAATAGCTTCATTCAAACCTCTTGGGTGGATGGTTTGTAACTTAAAGGGACACTGACAGGCCCAAAAAGCATATTTAGGTATATATATGACAGTACAGGTTATATAAAGTGTATTAGAATCATCTAAGTATCCCCCCGTCCACCTTATAAATACAGTAAAAAGAAGTTTTATAACCTGCTTTCATCGTGTTCAATCTGCCCAAGGGGTTGTGTTTCATCTCAACTTGCGCCCAGCCAGCCTCGCCACAACTGCCGTTTGAAGCGCCGGCCAGCTTATCAATATTCACTTCGCTGGGCGGCTACTAGTGTCCCCGGCCATCTTCAGCGCATGTGCCCGGCACCCTCACTGGCTGGGATCGCATCGCGCCTGCGCACAGTCTGATAGCTTCATTCAAACCTCTTGGGTGGATGGTTTGTAACTTAAAGATCCACATTGCTTCTTTCCGGAGTAGTAATATATCAACATCTCCACCTCGTATGGATCTGTTAATCAAAACAATCCCTTGAACGTGCAAAACATTTGGATTGCCGTCATGTGTCTCACGCACATGACGTGACACCGTTGTGTCCCGTGAGTTGCGGATATCTGATAGGTTTTCACCTATTCTCATCCCAAGCTCGCGCTTGGTCTTGCCTACATACTGTAGGCCACATTTGCAGGTGATCAGGTACACTAAGCCCACTTGAGGTACATCTAATAAAGGACCGAATATTATATCTCCCCCCAGTAGAAAAACTGGTAAAGGAATCTCCTTTCAAGATGTATTTGCATATAATACAAGTTGCCTTTTGCTGTATTTTTAAGCCATGTTTCAGGCATAGGTCGTGTATACAGGCTATGCACCAATCGATCGCATAGGTTGGAGCCACATCGATACGTAACAGATGGACGATCAGATATAGATGATCCAATGTCTGGATCAGACTGAAAGATAGACCAATGATTCTGCATAATCTAACGGACCTGTCGATGGGCCTTGTCAAAATTAGCTAGGATACGCGGGGTGGAAACAATATTAGTCCTACTTTTTGAGACCAGCAATTCGCTCCGATTCACACTTATGGCATGATGGTATGCCTTTTTCAGAGTGTGTTCTTGGTATCCTCTATTTTTGAACTTAGAACACACTCTGAAAAAGGCATACCATCATGCCATGAGTGCGAATCGGAGCGAATAGGTGAACAACTATCAGATATCCGCAACTCACGGGACACAACGGTGTCACGTCATGTGCGTGAGGCACATGACGGCAATCCAGATGTTTTGCGGGTTCAAGGGATTGTTTTGATTAACAGATCCATACGAGGCAGAGATGTTGATATATTACTACTCCGGAAAGAATCAATGTGGATTTTTAAAGGGACACTGACAGGCCCAAAAAGCATATTTAGGAATATATATGACAGTACAGGTCATATAAAGTGTATTAGAATCATCTAAGTAGCCCCCCTATCCACCTTATAAATACAGTAAAAAGAAGTTTTATAACCTGCTTTCATCGTGTTCAATCTGCCCAAGGGGCGGTGTTTCATCTCAACTTGCGCCCAGCCAGGCTCGCCACAACTGCCGTTTGAAGCGCCGCCCAGCTAATTAATATTCAGTTCGCTGGGCGGCTACTCTGAAGCGCTGCTGTGCCCGGCGCACGCGCATTAAGCAGAGGCTGCATCGGCCTCTGGGAATCAGACTGTGCGCAGGCGCGATGCGATCCCAGCCAGTGAGGGTGCCGGGCGCATGCGCTGAAGATGGCCGGGGACACTAGTAGCCGCCCAGCGAAGTGAATATTGATAAGCTGGGCGGCGCTTCAAATGGCAGTTGTGGCGAGGCTGGCTGGGCGCAAGTTACATAGTAACATAGTAACATAGTACATAAGGCCGAAAAAAGACATTTGTCCATCCAGTTCGACCTGTCATCCTGCAAGTTGATCCAGAGGAAGGCAAAAAAACCCTGTGAGGTAGAAGCCAATTTTCCT
The DNA here is from genome assembly GCF_014858855.1 of Bufo gargarizans. NCBI lineage: Eukaryota > Metazoa > Chordata > Amphibia > Anura > Bufonidae > Bufo > Bufo gargarizans. Next base: position 322,413,276 of record NC_058084.1, read on the forward strand.
CACTTTAGGGGAATCAAAATTCCTTCCCGACTCCAATCAGGCAATCAGAATAACTCCCTGGATCAACGACCCCTCTCTAGTAGCTATAGCCTGTAATATTATTACACTCCAGAAATACATCCAGGCCCCTCTTGAACTCTTTTATTGTACTCACCATCACTACCTCCTCAGGCAGAGAGTTCCATAGTCTCACTGCTCTTACCGTAAAGAATCCTCTTCTATGTTTGTGTACAAACCTTCTTTCCTCCAGACGCAGAGGATGTCCCCTTGTCACAGTCACCGTCCTGGGAATAAATAGATGACGGGATAGATCTCTGTACTGACCCCTGATATATTTATACATATTAATTAGATCTCCTCTCAGTTGAGATGAAACACAACCCCTTGGGCAGATTGAACACGATGAAAGCAGGTTATAAAACTTCTTTTTACTGTATTTATAAGGTGGACGGGGGGATACTTAGATGATTCTAATACACTTTATATAACCTGTACTGTCATATATATACCTAAATATGCTTTTTGGGCCTGTCAGTGTCCCTTTAAGTTACAAACCATCCACCCAAGAGGTTTGAATGAAGCTATTTCATATGCCTGCTTCATTTAATCCAACTGCATTACACAACTATGGTCTGTTCCACTGATGTTTACTGAGTACAGATAGACACTGAGGTGTGTTGATGTTCTCCCTTGCTTGTCGTTCTGTAATCCCTACCTTTTTCAGTGTGAGTGGCACGTAGCTGCAGCGAACAGGTATGGTGATTGACACGCAGGGAGGATAGGCGATACAGTGTCTTAACTTTGGTTTGTGTTTTCTTTATAACGGTTCTGTAATAGATGTAGATGAATACTGATCTGTCGCCTGTTAGGGTTCACTGCTATTCCAACATCAGAACAAGGCGCTTATATTAGTGATGAGTGGCAGGGGTCATATTCGAATTCGCGATATTTCGCGAATATTTTGTAGAATATTTGTCGAATATTCGTTATATTCTACAATTTTTTTTACTTGAAAAATCTGCAAGGTAATGATCGTGTAATATGCAAATTTTTGTAATGCGAATTTACGTAATGCAAATTTTTATTGTGAATTTTTCAACTTACAACTATTAGACAAAGAATATTATAGCTCTATATTCGTTATTTTTTTCCGAATATTCGCTATATTGCTATAACTTTGTTTTTTCGAATATTCACAATATTCTAAAACAAGACTATACAGCAATATAGTGAATATTCGAAAAAAAACAAATATATAGCAATTTTGCTAATATAGTGCTATAATCTTTTTTTTTATAGTTGTAAAGAAGATTATAGCACTATATTAGCTAAATTGCTCTATATTAGTTTTTTTTTGAATAATCACTATATTGCTATATATTCTTGTTTTAGAATATTACGAATATTCGAAAAAACTAAGTTATAGCAATATAGCGAATATTCAAAAAAAAAAACTAATATAGAGCAATTTAACTAATATAGTGCTATAATCTTCTTTGTCTAATAGTTGAAAAATTTGCGATACAAATTTGCATTACGAAAATTCGCAAACAACACTACTCTTAAAGTCAAATATACTGCAACCTTCTCATTGGCCCACAAGCTAGAAGCAGGGAGGGATCATGTGTACCGATAACAAAAAAAATAAATTTGAATATTCGAAATTACAAAAATATATCACGATATTCGAAATATTAGCAAATTTTCAAAGTACCTATATTCGCGATAAAAATGTGAAATTCGAATATAATATAAACACTAGTTTATATGACATATCTTTAGCCGCATCTTTCGGTTCCCCTAATACAGTAGCGCTTGTTGCGCTGAAGAGGAGGTGTGTGCAGTAACGAGAGTACTGGGCGGATCAGATGACATGCCTCTTGATGACGTGCCTCTTGATGATTTGCGGAGTACTAGCACACACACCCATCATAGGCAGGGCTTCTCTGATATCCTCTTGGCGTCTGAGCGGCCGCGTACGGCCATCATAGCGCCGGAGCCTTGACACGCACAAGTGTGAGGCTATTTCTCCTCTACAGGCTTACCTCTACTTAAGAGACTCCCCCTCCTTATTATATATGGCAGACTTTGTCATGTTGAAACGCGTTGAGCCGGTGATCTTTACCTAGGACACAGCACTTTAGGCAGGGTGCAGACTAAGTGTCAGGCAGCGTAATAGCTGACTTGGCAGTGTGAATGCGGTCTGATACCGAGACCCAGTGCTGTACTGCATGAATAGGTAGGCAGGTGTAGGCAGCTAAGTGAGCGTCCACACTATCTATTAATACCTCGTGGATGCTTGAAGCTGGATTGCCTAGGGCGTCCAGCTTTTGATTCACTTGAAGCTGCTCTACAATTTACGCTAGGTAGGACTGCTTATGAACGCACCTGTGCCGGGTTCAAATATAAGAACCGTGTCCTGAGTCCCTCTCCAGCAAATATTGGCACCAACGTGTCAGCAGGATAGGGATTTAGTCCAGACTACAGGTTATGTAGTCGGTATAATTAATTCCTATACTACATTACTTGAGTCTGGAGCCTGGTAGTCACGAAAGTGATGTACAGTTATTTCCCATTTTAATCAGATATTAATAAACACTTTATTATTTTCTTTTAAATACGTTCTTCAGGCAGTGTGATAATTATATATATATAGTGAACGTACAAAATAGTATCCCTATTGTGTGAGATTGACCTGATGTACACAGAGAGGAAGCCTCTGTGCTAAGGTTTTGCAACCATATTTAAGATCCATATCAGAAAGATACTGAATAAAAAAATATAAATAGATTTTGTTGACAAAAAAAGAAATTGCTCCATTGAGTACCAAGAACTAGACCAAGAAAACATAACTTCTCTTGAAAGTCTTGGTTTTTGACACCGACCTTCACACAAAACTATGTGGGCCACAATTCTTGTCCATGTATATCTGGACTATAAAGAATAGAACCCTATTACCCTTGTGTATTTTGTACAAGATAATGTATAATAGAAGAATAATATAACCCATCACTGGAGATGCTGGAAGTTGTTTTTGCCACTTGGGCCTCTTATTATCCTCTCCTGGATGTCTGCAGTGGAAGGTGTCTGAAGACATGGTTGGCTATTTTTTGGTATATGTCAAGGTCTCTGTGTTTAAATCACTTGTACACCAAACCTTGTAGACTGCTTTATGCTGGAACGGGAAGTTCCAGAAATAGACTCGCAAAGCAATGCTGTGTTTCTTTGAGTGAGCCTGTGTGTACATAGACCAATAACTACTAAACTTCATTGTTGATTAGAACACGACATGTTGGACACACTCACAGCAACACTACTGTCCTTCTCAAAGAGTACCTCTGACTGGCAGAGACGGATACAATGAGCCTCACTCATTTCTTAAACTGCTTAGGTAAAATGAAAGCTGAGATCTGATTGATTGCTACAGGTAACAAAGAAAGCTTTACTACAGGGGTCTGTGTTTTTGTGACACCAGAGCTTTTATGGATTCTGGGGCTGTAATGGATGTAATAGTTACTTTTATTATGTCAATTATTACACAGTACTATTGCCAGTCCCATAGAAATGAATAGTATGAAAAAAAGAAAGATTTTTTTTTTCTTTGATACAATTGTTTTCTTACCTGAAGAGGTGTTTTTAATTTACTGCAAGTGATCTGGATTGTGGGACCCTTGCTGCTGATCTAAACCCCTGTTGGGGCCTAATTTATGCTATTATATTTGATGTGACTGATCACAACACCAAGTGAGTACCTTCAGGTTGTGCCTATCTCTATATACTCTGTCACAGAGGGTATTATTCAATTTTGTGATCTGCCTGATTTTTTTTTTTTTATAGAGCTTGATGGAAATAAATGAAGCAGTGAACTAGCATGTGCTCTACTACTCCATTCATAGAGGGCACTGAGGGAATTATCCTTGTAGCCCTCACAAGTGCTGTCTTGTTTAGAAAAATCTTTTTCAAATAACCTATTAGGAGATTGTAAGTAAAAAGAGGAGAGTTCCTCATTTCAAACCTCCATCATTAAATAGGTTTTCCACTAGTTAAAAAGATTATTCTGCAAATGTAAAAATTTGATTACTTACATACCTGGAGGACTTTCTTCCCCTTGTGTGGCTGGGCAGTATAATTATCAAGTTCCTGCATCAACCAGCTCTTATTAATGGCTATGTACACCTTTGGGGGCAAATGTTTTATGATAGCATTTTACTTATTTTGTGATTCATATCATTTTTTAAATTGGTCTTTATTAAAAAATATTCAGCAGATTTGTCGTAAAGCGTGAACTTTTGCCTGGCTTTGAGAATCATACTTTCCCTTTCACTTTGTTCTGTTCCTCTTAATAACCCATATCTCTAAGTATTAATAGCTCTAAAACACTTATTTAAGTCACATTTTTATCAGTAAGATAAGAATTGAGCTATAATGAGTGTTTATAAGGTCAGAGATCAGACAAAAGGAGCCCTCAGCTGAGCTGCCTGGGAAAACATAGTAAAAATACTGAGCCTGATTCTAGAGAATCTTAAGGCTGTACACAGAAAGGGGATCAACATTTGTAATAAATGCTTTTTTTTTTAGCCCTTCACATATAGCCCCAGAGATACATATAATAGATAATGCCCCCACAACTAACTTGTCCACTGACTAGAGAGAGATATAGCTATGTATTTCTATGAATTCAGATGGAGAAATAAAAGGTGCACGGGCAGCTTCACCTGCTTCATCATTAGATTACTAGGGGAGAAGAAGGGAGCAGGTACTCTACTAAGCATGACCTTTGAATGCAGGAGAAGGTAGGCCAGAGGGATAAGCACCATGTGGCATTACTAAAGAGGAAAATCTAATATAAATAAAAAAACTAACAATATTTTTAATGCAAGTATAAAGTAAAATTAATGTATTTGCAATGCATTGATGATTGTACAGTTATACTGGGCAAGTCCTGCAACCTCATCATTGTATGCCAAGCACAGTACCATAAAGTGTATAGCAGTTGTACTTGGAATTGCAGCTCAATCCCATTCATTTGAATTAGACTGAACTGCAGAAAAGCCATGTTACTAATGGATGTGACATCATAGGACAAGGAAGAGACTGCAACAATCACCTAAGTGCCATGGCACTTTTCGACAGGAAAGCCTGGTGTCAGACCTCTGCCAATCAGAGATTGATGACCTATCCTGAGGACAGCAGGCAGGGCCTGCTCCAGGTTCATATGGCCCCTGGGCAATAAAGCCTCAGTGGGCATTAACTCTTACCCCAGTCTTCTAAATTCAGACCCCCAGACCATGTATTACACATGGTCTGGGGGTCTGAATTTAGAAGACAGGGGTAAGTATTAATTTAGGGGTTCTGGTCTTAGTTCCAAATTTAGGAATCTAGTCTAGGGCTCTGAATTTATTTAGGATCTACTCTAATTTAGGGGTCTAATCTGGGGTCTGAATATAAGGGTCTGAATTTAGGGGTCTAATTTGGTGTTTCCGTTTATTTAGGTAGTCTGCAGGCAGAATTTATTTTCTGTAGAGGGTAGGGGCAACTACAGAATATAGATAAACTATTCGGACCCCAGACCAGATAAATATAAATTATTAGAACCCCATACTAGACTGGTGTGTGTGTGCTACCAAATACCACATATTGATGCTACATGGTGTGGTGTTTTTGGGGAGGCATCCCACCAGCCTCCACTAATAGGAGAATAATGAGCAACAAACCTCTTTATGGGGAAATCCTTAGACCCCCCCCCCAGTATACCTCAGGCTACCACATACTATGTACATACATGTATATGGATGAGGAAAAGAATGCACAGCAAGCAGTAAAGCAAATATTCCTAAAGGCTCAGTCATTTTAGTAGGAATAATGGCTTTACTGCTTGCTGTGAATTTCTTTTCCTCATCCATATACATTACATTATAGTATGTGGTACAAGGTATACTGGGGGGGTCTAAGGAATTCCCCCACAAAGAGGTTTGTTGCGAAATTCATTATTCTCCTATTAGTGGAGGGTGGGGGATATCCCTCCCCAAAAACACCACACCATTCATGATGCATTTATTGCATTAGTAAGTGATAAGCCCCGCTCGCGGCTGCCCCCTCATGTTACTGGTCACAGACTCACACACACCTACTACTGCCCTGCTCCTGGTTTGGGCGCTTGGCTGCTATGCTGTTTTCTGCAGCTGCACTGCCGCTGCTGATCAGCTCCGCCTCTGCTGTGATCACGTTCCTCCAGTCCTCCTCCGATCTGTCTCGCAGGCCTGGAGGAGATCCTGTGAGATGGCAACAGCGCAGCAGCAGTAAAGTAGGTCAAAATGTTTAAAGGGACCATGCAAACGAGTGGGCTCCCTAAGGAACAGTGGGCCCCGTTACTTGCCCAGGTATGCCGGGAGCTAACTCCGGCCCTGACAGCATGGGTTTTGAACACTTGTTGCCAAGTTCTGTATTACAGCAGATCATTGGTGTCCGATTAGTAGAACACCCCTTGATCTGCTTATTTTTAAGGAAGCATAACTTCTTTAAATCTTCAAATATCATTCTATATAGCTTTGTTAATACACTTTATCAATCTCTTGGTACAGATGTACATATATTTGTACTTAAAGTCACTCCAGGGAAAAACTAAAAATTAATCCTTTGGCCAAAGTCATGGAGCTTTGCATGCTCCCAAAGTTTAATTTACCTGAATGGTACCATTACAGATACCCCACTGTTCCCCAACTAAAGCCTGTGCTACTATAACAAGATCAATGTGGTCCTGAGCCCCTTCAGAGCCTGTATAAGAAATCCAGTATACTTAACAATATAAGGTTATGATGAGGACTACCCCCTAGGATACCAACATGACATCAGTGATGCTGTAAAGTTAAAAGGGTTGTCCAGGATTTGAAAAACATGGCTGCTTTCTTTACAACAAAAAAAGCACCACCACTGTCAATGGATTATGTCGGGTACTGGTGCTCGGCTCCATTGGAGTCGAGGAGTCAGAGCTGCAATAACACATGCAACCTATGGACAATGGTGGTGCTGTCTTTGGAAGAAAGCAGCAATGTTTTTCAAATCCTGGGCAACCCCTTTAAGATGTAAAATTATCTCAGATTTAGGTCTCCATGACACATCATTTCTTATTTTAGTCTACATTTTACCTCTGTTGGAGCTTGGTTGCATGCACCATCCACTGACATGTATGTACTGAGTTGTAATGGCTTTATACCTGACTCATGAGAGATGTGGAAAAAACCGCGGCACTCAATGTCTTCAATGCAGTGTCAAAGTTTATTCACCCACTGTGCGACGTTTCAATATGCTTGAAAAAGACTCACAGGAGTCGAAACATCGCACAGTTGGTGAAAAAACTTTGAAACTGCATTGAAGACATTAAGTGCCACGGTTTTCTCCACATCTCTTCTGGTTACCAGGGGCCTGGAAGGCTTGGGCCTTACACTGGGGGCACCACCACTTCTTGGATTTGCCAATAAGGACCTATTAGTAGTGCTGTCTTTCCTCTGCACTATATTTACACCTGACTCAGTTACTGGCCTTGCAGTGTTGGAGATAGAGGCCTCTAATGTTGTAACATGGAGTATTATGTAGTAACAGGAAATAAAAGGGAACAGAAAGCCTGAACTGTGTAAACATTTTTAGCGCATCAAAATACAAAGTGATGGCTGACATTTAATTTTTACCTGGAGGGGCCCTTTAAAGCTTTACATTTGACTATATATTCTATAAGTTTCAAATTGATTATGCAAATATAGAGAATATGAAACTGCTTTGCTAGACTTAAATGTTAGCAATTTGCAGCGGTCCATACCAATTGAAAACTAATCATAGCATGTGTCATGTAAATGATGCTGTGGGTAACCACTCTCTCAATGGTACTCTATTATCACTCTAATTTACCTAAGTTAAATCACTATATAAATAACATACTTCCTTTGGCCTTGAGCCTACATGATCCTTAATGATAGAAACTCCACAAACCACAGTAGTGTAGAATTTGTTTTTCCCTTCACAGTGTAATTCATTGACTTTCCGTGGTGTAAAATCAATCTGTTCTGTTTATATGGCATAAACAACAAGCAGTTTCACAGGCATGAGGTAAACCATATGTGGAGGTGTTTAAAAAGGCACAACAGGGAATACATGAAGCATCTGCACCTTCAGTGTTTCCATGTCAAATCACAGGTGTGTTGTAAAAAAAAAAAAGTTTATAGTTTTTATTGTTTTTATTGAAGAATAACATTACTGCTGGTCTCTTTATGGGAATTAACTCTTTACGGCGCTACCAGTCAAAAAAGACTGACATGTCGGCAATCTAGTAGATCTGGAAAAGATCTTGAGAATTTAAGTATATTACATTACAATACCTGGAGGATTAGATACTTAACAGGATACTACTGGTGTTAGATTTCTGCAGTATTGTATCATTTAACTTAAAGGTAAACTAAAAGGCTTATATTAACCATGGTACTAAGTAGCAATTTCCTCTCTCTATATGTTGCTTTTACCTCTTCACTAGGCTGTGCATCTATATACTTACTTTTCAGATTGAAAAAATGAAATTTTAAGATATTTTTCTAGAATGACTTCTAAACAAAATTAAAGACGACTTACTGCATTTCATTCTTTAAAGTCATTCTGAACATAATGTAATTTACAATCAGACTATCTTTTCCAACAGAATTAATAGTTATAATTAGGGATGAGCGAACTCGAACTGTATAGTTCGGGTTCGTACCGAATTTTGGGGTGTCCGTGACACGGACCCGAACCCGGACATTTTCGTAAAAGTCCGGGTTCGGGTTCGGTGTTCGTCGCTTTCTTCGCGCTTTTGTGACGCTTTCTTGGCGCTTTTTGAAAGGCTGCAAAGCAGCCAATCAACAAGCGTCATACTACTTGCCCCAAGAGGCCATCACAGCCATGCCTACTATTGGCATGGCTGTGATTGGCCAGAGCACCATGTGACCCAGCCTCTATTTAAGCTGGAGTCACATAGCGCCGCCCGTCACTCTGCTCTGATTAGCGTAGGGAGAGGTTGCGGCTGCGACAGTAGGGCGAGATTAGGCAGATTAACTCCTCCAAAGGACTTGATTAACTGATCGATCTGCAGCTGTGGATCATTGAGCTGCTGATCCTCAATTGCTCACTGTTTTTAGGCTGCCCAGACCGTTTGTCAGTCACATTTTTCTGGGGTGATCGGCGGCCATTTTGTGTCTTGTGGTGCGCCAGCACAAGCTGCGACCAAGTGCATTTAACCCTCAATGGTGTGGTTGTTTTTTGGCTAAAGCCTACATCAGGGTGAAGCTGTCACACCAAGTGCATTTAACCAGCAATAGTCTGTTTATTTTTTGGCCATATACTACATCAGGGGCAAGCTGCGCCTGTCACCAAGTGCATTTAACCCTCAATGGTGCGTTTGTTTTTTGGCTAAAGCCTACATCAGGGTGAAGCTGTCACACCAAGTGCATTTAACCAGCAATAGTCTGTTTATTTTTTGGCCATATACTACATCAGGGGCAAGCTGCGCCCGTCACCAAGTGCATTTAACCCTCAGTAGTGTGGTTGGTCAAGCTATCACACCAAGTGCATTTAACCAGCAATAGTCTGTTCATTTTTTGGCCATATACTAAATCAGGGGCAAGCTGCGCCCGTCACCAAGTGCATTTAACCAGCAATAGTCTGTTCATTTTTTGGCCATATACTACATCAGGGGCAAGCTGCGCCCGTCACCAAATGCATTTAACCCTCAGTAGTGTGGTTGGTCAAGCTGTGACACCAAGTGCATTTAACCAGCAATAGTCTGTTCATTTTTTGGCCATATACTACATCAGGGGCAAGCTGCGCCCATCACCAAGTGCATTTAACCAGCAATAGTGTGGTTATTTTTTGGCCATATCCCAGTCTAATTCTGTCACTAAATCCATACCGGTCACCCAGCGCCTAAATACTAGGCCTCAAATTTATATCCCGCTAAATCTCTCGTTACCGCTGTCCTGTTGTGGCTGGGAAAGTTATTTAGTGTCCGTCAAAGCACATTTTTTGTTCTGGGTTGAAATACAATTCCCAATTTAGCAATTTAAAAATTTAGTGGTTTCTGCTGTATCAGAGCTATTTGAAATCTATCCCTAAAAGGGTATATAATATTCAAGGTGCACATAGGGTCATTCAGAATAACTTCACACACCCGCTACTGTGCATTTCCAAGTCTAATTCTGTCACTAAACCCATACCTGTCACCCAGCGCCTAAATACTAGGCCTCAAATTCATATCCAGCTAAATCTGTCGTTAGTGCTGTAGCTGGGCGAGTTATTTAGTGTCCGTTCAAGCACATTTCTTGTTCTGGGTTGAAATACAATTCCCAATTTAGCAATTTCATAATTTAGTGGTTTCTGCTATATCAGAGCTATTTGAAATCTATCCCTAAAAGGGTATATAATATTCAAGGTGCACATTGGGTCATTCAGAATAACTTCACACACACACGCTTCTGTGCATTTCCAAGTCTAATTCTGTCACTAAATCCATACCGGTCACCCAGCGCCTAAATACTAGGCCTCAAATTTATATCCCGCTGAATTTGAATACAATACATTGGGCCAAATAATATATTTGTTGTTGTGGTGAACCATAACAATGAGAAAAACATCTAGTAAGGGACGCGGACGTGGACATGGTCGTGGTGGTGTTAGTGGACCCTCTGGTGCTGGAAGAGGACGTGGCCGTTCTGCCACATCCACACGTCCTAGTGTACCAACTACCTCAGGTCCCAGTAGCCGCCAGAATTTACAGCGATATATGGTGGGGCCCAATGCCGTTCTAAGGATGGTAAGGCCTGAGCAGGTACAGGCATTAGTCAATTGGGTGGCCGACAGTGGATCCAGCACGTTCACATTATCTCCCACCCAGTCTTCTGCAGAAAGCGCACAGATGGCGCCTGAAAACCAACCCCATCAGTCTGTCACATCACCCCCATGCATACCAGGGAAACTGTCTCAGCCTCAAGTTATGCAGCAGTCTCTTATGCTGTTTGAAGACTCCGCTGGCAGGGTTTCCCAAGGGCATCCACCTAGCCCTTCCCCAGCGGTGAAAGACATAGAATGCACTGACGCACAACCACTTATGTTTCCTGATGATGAGGACATGGGAATACCACCTCAGCATGTCTCTGATGATGACGAAACACAGTTGCCAACTGCTGCGTCTTTCTGCAGTGTGCAGACTGAACAGGAGGTCAGGGATCAAGACTGGGTGGAAGACGATGCAGGGGACGATGAGGTCCTAGACCCCACATGGAATGAAGGTCGTGCCACTGACTTTCACAGTTCGGAGGAAGAGGCAGTGGTGAGACCGAGCCAACAGCGTAGCAAAAGAGGGAGCAGTGGGCAAAAGCAGAACACCCGCCGCCAAGAGACTCCGCCTGCTACTGACCGCCGCCATCTGGGACCGAGCACCCCAAAGGCAGCTTCAAGGAGTTCCCTGGCATGGCACTTCTTCAAACAATGTGCTGACGACAAGACCCGAGTGGTTTGCACGCTGTGCCATCAGAGCCTGAAGCGAGGCATTAACGTTCTGAACCTGAGCACAACCTGCATGACCAGGCACCTGCATGCAAAGCATGAACTGCAGTGGAGTAAACACCTTAAAACCAAGGAAGTCACTCAGGCTCCCCCTGCTACCTCTTCTGCTGCTGCCGCCTCGGCCTATTCTGCTGCTGCCGCCTCGGCCTCTTCCTCCGCCTCTGGAGGAACGTTGGCACCTGCCGCCCAGCAAACAGGGGATGTACCACCAACACCACCACCACCACCTCCGTCACCAAGCGTCTCAACCATGTCACACGCCAGCGTTCAGCTCTCCATCTCACAAACATTTGATAGAAAGCGTAAATTCCCACCTAGCCACCCTCGATCCCTGGCCCTGAATGCCAGCATTTCTAAACTACTGGCCTATGAAATGCTGTCATTTAGGCTGGTGGACACAGACAGCTTCAAACAGCTCATGTCGCTTGCTGTCCCACAGTATGTTGTTCCCAGCCGGCACTATTTCTCCAAGAGAGCCGTGCCTTCCCTGCACAACCAAGTATCCGATAAAATCAAGTGTGCACTGCGCAACGCCATCTGTAGCAAGGTCCACCTAACCACAGATACGTGGACCAGTAAGCACGGCCAGGGACGCTATATCTCCCTAACTGCACACTGGGTAAATGTAGTGGCAGCTGGGCCCCAGGCGGAGAGCTGTTTGGCGCACGTCCTTCCGCCGCCAAGGATCGCAGGGCAACATTCTTTGCCTCCTGTTGCCACCTCCTCCTTCTCGGCTTCCTCCTCCTCTTCTTCCACCTGCTCATCCAGTCAGCCACACACCTTCACCACCAACTTCAGCACAGCCCGGGGTAAACGTCAGCAGGCCATTCTGAAACTCATATGTTTGGGGGACAGGCCCCACACCGCACAGGAGTTGTGGCGGGGTATTGAACAACAGACCGACGAGTGGTTGCTGCCGGTGAGCCTCAAGCCCGGCCTGGTGGTGTGTGATAATGGGCGAAATCTCGTTGCAGCTCTGGGACTAGCCAATTTGACGCACATCCCTTGCTTGGCGCATGTGCTGAATTTGGTGGTGCAGAAGTTCATTCACAACTACCCCGACATGTCAGAGCTGCTGCATAAAGTGCGGGCCGTCTGTTCGCGCTTCCGGCGTTCACATCCTGCTGCTGCTCGCCTGTCTGCGCTACAGCGTAACTTCGGCCTTCCCGCTCACCGCCTCATATGCGACGTGCCCACCAGGTGGAACTCCACCTTGCACATGCTGGACAGACTGTGCGAGCAGCAGCAGGCCATAGTGGAGTTTCAGCTGCAGCACGCACGGGTCAGTCGCACTACAGAACAGCACCACTTCACCACCAATGACTGGGCCTCCATGCGAGACCTGTGTGCCCTGTTGCACTGTTTCGAGTACTCCACCAACATGGCCAGTGGCGATGACACCGTTATCAGCGTTACAATACCACTTCTATGTCTCCTTGAGAAAACACTTAGGGCGATGATGGAAGAGGAGGTGGCCCAGGAGGAGGAGGAGGAGGAGGAGGAGGAAGAGGGGTCATTTTTAGCACTTTCAGGCCAGTCTCTTCGAAGTGACTCAGAGGGAGGTTTTTGGCAACAGCAGAGGCCAGGTACAAATGTGGCCAGCCAGGGCCCACTACTGGAGGACGAGGAGGACGAGGATGAGGAGGAGGTGGAGGAGGATGAGGATGAAGCATGGTCACAGCGGGGTGGCACCCAACGCAGCTCGGGTCCATCACTGGTGCGTGGCTGGGGGGAAAGGCAGGACGATGACGATACGCCTCCCACAGAGGACAGCTTGTCCTTACCCCTGGGCAGCCTGGCACACATGAGCGACTACATGCTGCAGTGCCTGCGCAACGACAGCAGAGTTGCCCACATTTTAACCTGTGCGGACTACTGGGTTGCCACCCTGCTGGATCCACGCTACAAAGACAATGTGCCCACCTTACTTCCTGCACTGGAGCGTGATAGGAAGATGCGCGAGTACAAGCGCACGTTGGTAGACGCGCTACTGAGAGCATTCCCAAATGTCACAGGGGAACAAGTGGAAGCCCAAGGCCAAGGCAGAGGAGGAGCAAGAGGTCGCCAAGGCAGCTGTGTCACGGCCAGCTCCTCTGAGGGCAGGGTTAGCATGGCAGAGATGTGGAAAACTTTTGTCAACACGCCACAGCTAACTGCACCACCACCTGATACGCAACGTGTTAGCAGGAGGCAACATTTCACTAACATGGTGGAACAGTACGTGTGCACACCAATCCACGTACTGACTGATGGTTCGGCCCCATTCAACTTCTGGGTCTCTAAATTGTCCACGTGGCCAGAGCTAGCCTTTTATGCCTTGGAGGTGCTGGCCTGCCCGGCAGCCAGCGTTTTGTCTGAACGTGTATTCAGCACGGCAGGGGGCGTCATTACAGACAAACGCAGCCGCCTGTCTACAGCCAATGTGGACAAGCTGACGTTCATAAAAATGAACCAGGCATGGATCCCACAGGACCTGTCCGTCCCTTGTCCAGATTAGACATTAACTACCTCCCCATAACCATATATTATTGGACTCCAGGGCACTTCCTCATTCAATCCTATTTTTATTTTCATTTTACCATTATATTGCGAGGCTACCCAAAGTTGAATGAACCTCTCCTCTGCCTGTGTGCTAGGCCTAAATATATGCCAATGGACTGTTGCAGTGGTGGCTGACGTGAAGCCTCATTCTCTGCTATGACATGCAGACTAATTCTCTGCTGACATGAAGACAGATTCTCTGTTACGGGACCTCTCTCCTCTGCCTGTGTGTGTGCTGGGCCTAAATATATGCCAATGGACTGTTGCAGTGGTGGCTGACGTGAAGCCTCATTCTCTGCTATGACATGCAGACTGATTCTCTGCTGACATGAAGCCAGATTCTCTGTTACGGGACCTCTCTCCTCTGCCTGTGTGTGTGCTGGGCCTAAATATATGCCAATGGACTGTTGCAGTGGTGGCTGACGTGAAGCCTCATTCTCTGCTATGACATGCAGACTGATTCTCTGCTGACATGAAGCCAGATTCTCTGTTACGGGACCTCTCTCCTCTGCCTGTGTGTGTGCTGGGCCTAAATATATGCCAATGGACTGTTGCAGTGGTGGCTGACGTGAAGCCTCATTCTCTGCTATGACATGCAGACTAATTCTCTGCTGACATGAAGACAGATTCTCTGTTACGGGACCTCCCTCCTCTGCCTGGGTGCTGGGCCTAAATATATGCCAATGGACTGTTGCAGTGGTGGCTGACGTGAAGCCTCATTCTCTGCTATGACATGCAGACTAATTCTCTGCTGACATGAAGACAGATTCTCTGTTACGGGACCTCCCTCCTCTGCCTGGGTGCTGGGCCTAAATATATGCCAATGGACTGTTGCAGTGGTGGCTGACGTGAAGCCTCATTCTCTGCTATGACATGCAGACTGATTCTCTGCTGACATGAAGACAGATTCTCTGTTACGGGACCTCTCTCCTCTGCCTGTGTGTGTGCTGGGCCTAAATATATGCCAATGGACTGTTGCAGTGGTGGCTGACGTGAAGCCTCATTCTCTGCTATGACATGCAGACTGATTCTCTGCTGACATGAAGCCAGATTCTCTGTTACGGGACCTCTCTCCTCTGCCTGTGTGTGTGATGGGCCTAAATATATGCCAATGGACTGTTGCAGTGGTGGCTGACGTGAAGCCTCATTCTCTGCTATGACATGCAGACTAATTCTCTGCTGACATGAAGACAGATTCTCTGTTACGGGACCTCCCTCCTCTGCCTGGGTGCTGGGCCTAAATATATGCCAATGGACTGTTGCAGTGGTGGCTGACGTGAAGCCTCATTCTCTGCTATGACATGCAGACTAATTCTCTGCTGACATGAAGACAGATTCTCTGTTACGGGACCTCCAACCTCTGCCTGGGTGCTGGGCCTAAATATATGCCAATGGACTGTTGCAGTGGTGGCTGACGTGAAGCCTCATTCTCTGCTATGACATGCAGACTAATTCTCTGCTGACATGAAGACAGATTCTCTGTTACGGGACCTCCCTCCTCTGCCTGGGTGCTGGGCCTAAATATATGCCAATGGACTGTTGCAGTGGTGGCTGACGTGAAGCCTCATTCTCTGCTATGACATGCAGACTAATTCTCTGCTGACATGAAGACAGATTCTCTGTTACGGGACCTCCCTCCTCTGCCTGGGTGCTGGGCCTAAATATATGCCAATGGACTGTTGCAGTGGTGGCTGACGTGAAGCCTCATTCTCTGCTATGACATGCAGACTGATTCTCTGCTGACATGAAGACAGATTCTCTGTTACGGGACCTCTCTCCTCTGCCTGTGTGTGTGCTGGGCCTAAATATATGCCAATGGACTGTTGCAGTGGTGGCTGACGTGAAGCCTCATTCTCTGCTATGACATGCAGACTGATTCTCTGCTGACATGAAGCCAGATTCTCTGTTACGGGACCTCTCTCCTCTGCCTGTGTGTGTGATGGGCCTAAATATATGCCAATGGACTGTTGCAGTGGTGGCTGACGTGAAGCCTCATTCTCTGCTATGACATGCAGACTGATTCTCTGCTGACATGAAGACAGATTCTCTGTTACGGGACCTCTCTCCTCTGCCTGTGTGTGTGCTGGGCCTAAATATATGCCAATGGACTGTTGCAGTGGTGGCTGACGTGAAGCCTCATTCTCTGCTATGACATGCAGACTGATTCTCTGCTGACATGAAGCCAGATTCTCTGTTACGGGACCTCTCTCCTCTGCCTGTGTGTGTGCTGGGCCTAAATATATGCCAATGGACTGTTGCAGTGGTGGCTGACGTGAAGCCTCATTCTCTGCTATGACATGCAGACTAATTCTCTGCTGACATGAAGACAGATTCTCTGTTACGGGACCTCCCTCCTCTGCCTGGGTGCTGGGCCTAAATATATGCCAATGGACTGTTGCAGTGGTGGCTGACGTGAAGCCTCATTCTCTGCTATGACATGCAGACTAATTCTCTGCTGACATGAAGACAGATTCTCTGTTACGGGACCTCTCTCCTCTGCCTGGGTGCCGGGGCCTAAATATCTGAGAATGGACTGTTCCAGTGGTGGGTGACGGGAAGCCAGATTCTCTGCTATGGAACCTCTCTCCAATTGATTTTGGTTAATTTTTATTTATTTAATTTTTATTTTAATTCATTTCCCTATCCACATTTGTTTGCAGGGGATTTGCCTACATGTTGCTGCCTTTTGCAGCCCTCTAGCTCTTTCCTGGGCTGTTTTACAGCCTTTTTAGTGCCGAAAAGTTCGGGTCCCCATTGACTTCAATGGGGTTCGGGTTCGGGACGAAGTTCGGATCGGGTTCGGATCCCGAACCCGAACATTTCCGGGATGTTCGGCCGAACTTCTCGAACCCGAACATCCAGGTGTTCGCTCAACTCTAGTTATAATATAGATTAACAGCATATAAACTTGTTACCAAAAAAAAAAAAAAAAAAATATATATATATATATATATATATACAGTACAGACCAAAAGTTTGGACACACCTTCTCATTCAAAGAGTTTTCTTTATTTTCATGACTATGAAAATTGTAGATTCACACTGAAGGCATCAAAACTATGAATTAACACATGTGGAATTATATACATAACAAAAAAGTGTGAAACAACTGAAAATATGTCATAGTCTAGGTTCTTCAAAGTAGCCACATTTTGCTTTGATTACTGCTTTGCACACTCTTGGCATTCTCTTGATGAGCTTCAAGAGGTAGTCACCTGAAATGGTTTTCACTTCATAGGTGTACCCTGTCAGGTTTAATAAGTGGGATTTCTTGCCTTATAAATGGGGTTGGGACCATCAGTTGCGTTGTGGAGAAGTCAGGTGGATACACAGCTGATAGTCCTACTGAATAGACTGTTAGAATTTGTATTATGGCAAGAAAAAAGCAGCTAAGTAAAGAAAAACGAGTGGCCATCATTACTTTAAGAAATGAAGGTCAGTCAGTCCGAAAAATTGGGAAAACTTTGAAAGTGTCCCCAAGTACAGTCACAAAAACCATCAAGCGCTACAAAGAAACTGGCTCACATGCGCCCCAGGAAAGGAAGACCAAGAGTCACCTCTGCAGCGGAGGATAAGTTCATCCGAGTCACCAGCCTCAGAAATCGCAGGTTAACAGCAGCTCAGATTAGAGGCCAGGTCAATGCCACACAGAGTTCTAGCAGTAGACAAATCTCTAGAACAACTGTTAAGAGGAGACTGTGTGAATCAGGCCTTCATGGTAGAATATCTGCTAGGAAACCACTGCTAAGGACAGGCAACAAGCAGAAGAGACTTGTTTGGGCTAACGAACACAAGGAATGGACATTAGACCAGTGGAAATCTGTGCTTTGGTCTGATGAGTCCAAATTTGAGATCTTTGGTTCCCACCACCGTGTCTTTGTGCGACGCAGAAAAGGTGAACGGATGGACTCTACATGCCTGGTTCCCACCGTGAAGCATGGAGGAGGCGGTGTGATGGTGTGGGGGTGCTTTGCTGGTGACACTGTTGGAGATTTATTCAAAATTGAAGGCATACTAAACCAGCATGGCTACCACAGCATCTTGCAGCGGCATGCTTTTTCATCCGGTTTGCATTTAGTTGGACCATCATTTATTTTTCAACAGGACAATGACCCCAAACACACCTCCAGGCTGTGTAAGGGCTATTTGACCATGAAGGAGAGTGATGGGGTGCTGCGCCAGATGACCTGGCCTCTACAGTCACCAGACCTGAACCCAATCGAGATGGTTTGGGGTGAGCTGGACCGCAGAGTGAAGGCAAAAGGGCCAACAAGTGCTAAGCATCTCTGGGAACTCCTTCAAGACTGGAGACCATTTCAGGTGACTACATTGACTACCTCTTGAAGCTCATCAAGAGAATGCCAAGAGTGTGCAAAGCAGTAGTGAAAGCAAAAGGTGGCTACTCTGAAGAACCTAGAATATGACATATTTTCAGTTGTTTCACACTTTTTTGTTATGTATATAATTCCACATGTGTTAATTCATAGTTTTGATGCCTTCAGTGTGAATCTACAATTTTCATAGTCATGAAAATAAAGAAAACTCTTTGAAAGAGAAGGTGTGTCCAAACGTTTGGTCTGTACTAGAGTTGAGCGAACACCTGGATGTTCGGGTTCGAGAAGTTTGGCCGAACATCCCGGAAATGTTCGGGTTCGGGATCCGAACCCGATCCGAACTTCGTCCCGAACCCGAACCCCATTGAAGTCAATGGGGACTCGAACTTTTCGGCACTAAAAAGGCTGTAAAACAGCCCAGGAAAGAGCTAGAGGGCTGCAAAAGGCAGCAACATGTAGGTAAATCCCCTGCAAACAAATGTGGATAGGGAAATGAATTAAAATAAAAATTAAATAAATAAAAATTAACCAAAATCAATTGGAGAGAGGTCTCATAGCAGAGAATCTGGCTTCACGTCACCCACCACTGTAAGAGTCCATTTTCATAAATTTAGGCCCAGCACCCAGGCAGAGGAGAGAGGTCCCGTAACAGAGAATCTGTCTTCATGTCAGCAGAGAATCAGTCTGCATGTCATAGCAGAGAATGAGGCTTCACGTCAGCCACCACTGCAACAGTCCATTGGCATATATTTAGGCCCAGCACCCAGGCAGAGGAGGGAGGTCCCGTAACAGAGAATCTGTCTTCATGTCAGCAGAGAATCAGTCTGCATGTCATAGCAGAGAATGAGGCTTCACGTCAGCCACCACTGCAACAGTCCATTGGCATATATTTAGGCCCAGCACCCAGGCAGAGGAGAGAGGTCCCGTAACAGACAATCTGGCTTCATGTCAGCAGAGAATCAGTCTGCATGTCATAGCAGAGAATCAGGCTTCACGTCAGCCACCACTGCAACAGTCCATTGACATATATTTAGGCCCAGCACCCAGGCAGAGGAGAGAGGTCCCGTAACAGACAATCTAGCTTCATGTCAGCAGAGAATCAGTCTGCATGTCATAGCAGAGAATCAGGCTTCATGTCAGCCACCACTGCAACAGTCCATTGGCATATATTTAGGCCCAGCACACAGGCAGAGGAGAGAGGTCCCGTAACAGAGAATCTGTCTTCATGTCAGCAGAGAATTAGTCTGCATGTCATAGCAGAGATTGAGGCTTCACGTCAGCCACCACTGCAACAGTCCATTGGCATATATTTAGGCCCAGCACCCAGGCAGAGGAGGGAGGTCCCGTAACAGAGAATCTGTCTTCATGTCAGCAGAGAATCAGTCTGCATGTCATAGCAGAGAATGAGGCTTCACGTCAGCCACCACTGCAACAGTCCATTGGCATATATTTAGGCCCAGCACCCAGGCAGAGGAGAGAGGTCCCGTAACAGACAATCTGGCTTCATGTCAGCAGAGAATCAGTCTGCATGTCATAGCAGAGAATCAGGCTTCACGTCAGCCATCACTGCAACAGTCCATTGTCATAAATTTAGGCCCAGCACCCAGGCAGAGGAGGGAGGTCCCGTAATAGAGAATCTGGCTTCATGTCAGCAGAGAATCAGTCTGCATGTCATAGCAGAGAATGAGGCTTCACGTCAGCCACCACTGCAACAGTCCATTGGCATATATTTAGGCCCAGCACACACACAGGCAGAGGAGAGAGGTCCCGTAACAGAGAATCTGTCTTCATGTCAGCAGAGAATTAGTCTGCATCTCATAGCAGAGAATGAGGCTTCACGTCAGCCACCACTGCAACAGTCCATTGGCATATATTTAGGCCCAGCACCCAGGCAGAGGAGGGAGGTCCCGTAACAGAGAATCTGTCTTCATGTCAGCAGAGAATCAGTCTGCATGTCATAGCAGAGAATGAGGCTTCACGTCAGCCACCACTGCAACAGTCCATTGGCATATATTTAGGCCCAGCACCCAGGCAGAGGAGGGAGGTCCCGTAACAGAGAATCTGTCTTCATGTCAGCAGAGAATCAGTCTGCATGTCATAGCAGAGAATGAGGCTTCACGTCAGCCACCACTGCAACAGTCCATTGGCATATATTTAGGCCCAGCACCCAGGCAGAGGAGAGAGGTCCCGTAACAGACAATCTGGCTTCATGTCAGCAGAGAATCAGTCTGCATGTCATAGCAGAGAATCAGGCTTCACGTCAGCCACCACTGCAACAGTCCATTGGCATATATTTAGGCCCAGCACCCAGGCAGAGGAGAGAGGTCCCGTAACAGACAATCTGGCTTCATGTCAGCAGAGAATCAGTCTGCATGTCATAGCAGAGAATGAGGCTTCACGTCAGCCACCACTGCAACAGTCCATTGGCATATATTTAGGCCCAGCACCCAGGCAGAGGAGAGAGGTCCCGTAACAGACAATCTGGCTTCATGTCAGCAGAGAATCAGTCTGCATGTCATAGCAGAGAATCAGGCTTCACGTCAGCCACCACTGCAACAGTCCATTGGCATATATTTAGGCCCAGCACCCAGGCAGAGGAGAGAGGTCCCGTAACAGACAATCTGGCTTCATGTCAGCAGAGAATCAGTCTGCATGTCATAGCAGAGAATCAGGCTTCACGTCAGCCACCACTGCAACAGTCCATTGGCATATATTTAGGCCCAGCACACAGGCAGAGGAGAGAGGTCCCGTAACAGAGAATCTGTCTTCATGTCAGCAGAGAATTAGTCTGCATGTCATAGCAGAGATTGAGGCTTCACGTCAGCCACCACTGCAACAGTCCATTGGCATATATTTAGGCCCAGCACCCAGGCAGAGGAGGGAGGTCCCGTAACAGAGAATCTGTCTTCATGTCAGCAGAGAATCAGTCTGCATGTCATAGCAGAGAATGAGGCTTCACGTCAGCCACCACTGCAACAGTCCATTGGCATATATTTAGGCCCAGCACACAGGCAGAGGAGAGAGGTCCCGTAACAGAGAATCTGTCTTCATGTCAGCAGAGAATTAGTCTGCATGTCATAGCAGAGATTGAGGCTTCACGTCAGCCACCACTGCAACAGTCCATTGGCATATATTTAGGCCCAGCACCCAGGCAGAGGAGGGAGGTCCCGTAACAGAGAATCTGTCTTCATGTCAGCAGAGAATTAGTCTGCATGTCATAGCAGAGAATGAGGCTTCACGTCAGCCACCACTGCAACAGTCCATTGGCATATATTTAGGCCCAGCACCCAGGCAGAGGAGAGAGGTCCCGTAACAGACAATCTGGCTTCATGTCAGCAGAGAATCAGTCTGCATGTCATAGCAGAGAATCAGGCTTCACGTCAGCCACCACTGCAACAGTCCATTGTCATAAATTTAGGCCCAGCACCCAGGCAGAGGAGGGAGGTCCCGTAACAGAGAATCTGGCTTCATGTCAGCAGAGAATCAGTCTGCATGTCATAGCAGAGAATGAGGCTTCACGTCAGCCACCACTGCAACAGTCCATTGGCATATATTTAGGCCCAGCACACACACAGGCAGAGGAGAGAGGTCCCGTAACAGAGAATCTGTCTTCATGTCAGCAGAGAATTAGTCTGCATGTCATAGCAGAGAATGAGGCTTCACGTCAGCCACCACTGCAACAGTCCATTGGCATATATTTAGGCCCAGCACCCAGGCAGAGGAGAGAGGTCCCGTAACAGACAATCTGGCTTCATGTCAGCAGAGAATCAGTCTGCATGTCATAGCAGAGAATCAGGCTTCACGTCAGCCACCACTGCAACAGTCCATTGTCATAAATTTAGGCCCAGCACCCAGGCAGAGGAGGGCGGTCCCGTAACAGAGAATCTGGCTTCATGTCAGCAGAGAATTAGTCTGCATGTCATAGCAGAGAATGAGGCTTCACGTCAGCCACCACTGCAACAGTCCATTGGCATATATTTAGGCCCAGCACACACACAGGCAGAGGAGAGAGGTCCCGTAACAGAGAATCTGGCTTCATGTCAGCAGAGAATCAGTCTGCATGTCATAGCAGAGAATGAGGCTTCACGTCAGCCACCACTGCAACAGTCCATTGGCATATATTTAGGCCCAGCACACAGGCAGAGGAGAGAGGTCCCGTAACAGAGAATCTGTCTTCATGTCAGCAGAGAATTAGTCTGCATGTCATAGCAGAGAATCAGGCTTCACGTCAGCCACCACTGCAACAGTCCATTGGCATATATTTAGGCCCAGCACACAGGCAGAGGAGAGAGGTCCCGTAACAGACAATTTGGCTTCATGTCAGCAGAGAATCAGTCTGCATGTCATAGCAGAGAATGAGGCTTCACGTCAGCCACCACTGCAACAGTCCATTGGCATATATTTAGGCCCAGCACACAGGCAGAGGAGAGAGGTCCCGTAACAGAGAATCTGTCTTCATGTCAGCAGAGAATTAGTCTGCATGTCATAGCAGAGAATGAGGCTTCACGTCAGCCACCACTGCAACAGTCCATTGGCATATATTTAGGCCCAGCACACAGGCAGAGGAGAGAGGTCCCGTAACAGACAATCTGGCTTCATGTCAGCAGAGAATCAGTCTGCATGTCATAGCAGAGAATGAGGCTTCACGTCAGCCACCACTGCAACAGTCCATTGGCATATATTTAGGCCCAGCACCCAGGCAGAGGAGGGAGGTCCCGTAACAGAGAATCTGTCTTCATGTCAGCAGAGAATTAGTCTGCATGTCATAGCAGAGAATGAGGCTTCACGTCAGCCACCACTGCAACAGTCCATTGGCATATATTTGGGCCCGGCACCCAGACAGAGGAGAGGTTCATTCAACTTTGGGTAGCCTCGCAATATAATGGTAAAATGAAAATAAAAATAGGATTGAATGAGGAAGTGCCCTGGAGTCCAATAATATATGGTTAAGGGGAGGTAGTTAATGTCTAATCTGGACAAGGGACGGACAGATCCTGTGGGATCCATGCCTGGTTCATTTTTATGAACGTCAGCTTGTCCACATTGGCTGTAGACAGGCGGCTGCGTTTGTCTGTAATGACGCCCCCTGCCGTGCTGAATACACGTTCAGACAAAACGCTGGCCGCCGGGCAGGCCAGCACCTCCAAGGCATAAAAGGCTAGCTCTGGCCACGTGGACAATTTAGAGACCCAGAAGTTGAATGGGGCCGAACCATCAGTCAGTACGTGGAGGGGTGTGCACACGTACTGTTCCACCATGTTAGTGAAATGTTGCCTCCTGCTAACACGTTGCGTATCAGGTGGTGGTGCAGTTAGCTGTGGCGTGTTGACAAAAGTTTTCCACATCTCTGCCATGCTAACCCTGCCCTCAAAGGAGCTGGCATTGACACAGCTGCCTTGGCGACCTCTTGCTCCTCCTCTGCCTTGGCCTTGGGCTTCCACTTGTTCCCCTGTGACATTTGGGAATGCTCTCAGTAGCGCGTCTACCAACGTGCGCTTGTACTCGCGCATCTTCCTATCACGCTCCAGTGCAGGAAGTAAGGTGGGCACATTGTCTTTGTAGCGTGGATCCAGCAGGGTGGCAACCCAGTAGTCCGCACAGGTTAAAATGTGGGCAACTCTGCTGTCGTTGCGCAGGCACTGCAGCATGTAGTCGCTCATGTGTGCCAGGCTGCCCAGGGGTAAGGACAAGCTGTCCTCTGTGGGAGGCGTATCGTCATCGTCCTGCCTTTCCCCCCAGCCACGCACCAGTGATGGACCCGAGCTGCGTTGGGTGCCACCCCGCTGTGACCATGCTTCATCCTCATCCTCCTCCACCTCCTCCTCATCCTCGTCCTCCTCGTCCTCCAGTAGTGGGCCCTGTCTGGCCACATTTGTACCTGGCCTCTGCTGTTGCCAAAAACCTCCCTCTGAGTCACTTCGAAGAGACTGGCCTGAAAGTGCTAAAAATGACCCCTCTTCCTCCTCCTCCTCCTCCTGGGCCACCTCCTCTTGCATCATCGCCCTAAGTGTTTTCTCAAGGAGACATAGAAGTGGTATTGTAACGCTGATAACGGTGTCATCGCCACTGGCCATGTTGGTGGAGTACTCGAAACAGCGCAACAGGGCACACAGGTCTCGCATGGAGGCCCAGTCATTGGTGGTGAAGTGGTGCTGTTCTGTAGTGCGACTGACCCGTGCGTGCTGCAGCTGAAACTCCACTATGGCCTGCTGCTGCTCGCACAGTCTGTCCAGCATGTGCAAGGTGGAGTTCCACCTGGTGGGCACGTCGCATATGAGGCGGTGAGCGGGAAGGCCGAAGTTACGCTGTAGCGCAGACAGGCGAGCAGCAGCAGGATGTGAACGCCGGAAGCGCGAACAGACGGCCCGCACTGTATGCAGCAGCTCTGACATGTCGGGGTAGTTGTGAATGAACTTCTGCACCACCAAATTCAGCACATGCGCCAAGCAAGGGATGTGCGTCAAATTGGCTAGTCCCAGAGCTGCAACGAGATTTCGCCCATTATCACACACCACCAGGCCGGGCTTGAGGCTCACCGGCAGCAACCACTCGTCGGTCTGTTGTTCTATACCCCGCCACAACTCCTGTGCGGTGTGGGGCCTGTCCCCCAAACATATGAGTTTCAGAATGGCCTGCTGACGTTTACCCCGGGCTGTGCTGAAGTTGGTGGTGAAGGTGTGTGGCTGACTGGATGAGCAGGTGGAAGAAGAGGAGGAGGAAGCCGAGAAGGAGGAGGTGGCAACAGGAGGCAAAGAATGTTGCGCTGCGATCCTTGGCGGCGGAAGGACGTGCGCCAAACAGCTCTCCGCCTGGGGCCCAGCTGCCACTACATTTACCCAGTGTGCAGTTAGGGAGATATAGCGTCCCTGGCCGTGCTTACTGGTCCACGTATCTGTGGTTAGGTGGACCTTGCCACAGGTGGCGTTGCGCAGTGCACACTTGATTTTATCGGATACTTGGTTGGGCAGGGAAGGCACGGCTCTCTTGGAGAAGTAGTGCCGGCTGGGAACAACATACTGTGGGACAGCAAGCGACATGAGCTGTTTGAAGCTGTCTGTGTCCACCAGCCTAAATGACAGCATTTCATAGGCCAGTAGTTTAGAAATGCTGGCATTCAGGGCCAGGGATCGAGGGTGGCTAGGTGGGAATTTACGCTTTCTCTCAAATGTTTGTGAGATGGAGAGCTGAACGCTGCCGTGTGACATGGTTGAGACGCTTGGTGACGGAGGTGGTGGTGGTGGTGTTGGTGGTACATCCCCTGTTTGCTGGGCGGCAGGTGCCAACGTTCCTCCAGAGGCGGAGGAAGAGGCCGAGGCGGCAGCAGCAGAAGAGGCCGAGGCGGCAGCAGCAGAAGAGGTAGCAGGGGGAGCCTGAGTGACTTCCTTGGTTTTAAGGTGTTTACTCCACTGCAGTTCATGCTTTGCATGCAGGTGCCTGGTCATGCAGGTTGTGCTCAGGTTCAGAACGTTAATGCCTCGCTTAAGGCTCTGATGGCACAGCGTGCAAACCACTCGGGTCTTGTCGTCAGCACATTGTTTGAAGAAGTGCCATGCCAGGGAACTCCTTGAAGCTGCCTTTGGGGTGCTCGGTCCCAGATGGCGGCGGGCAGTAGCAGGCGGAGTCTCTTGGCGGCGGGTGTTCTGCTTTTGCCCACTGCTCCCTCTTTTGCTACGCTGTTGGCTCGGTCTCACCACTGCCTCTTCCTCCGAACTGTGAAAGTCAGTGGCACGACCTTCATTCCATGTGGGGTCTAGGACCTCATCATCCCCTGCATCGTCTTCCACCCAGTCTTGATCCCTGACCTCCTGTTCAGTCTGCACACTGCAGAAAGACGCAGCAGTTGGCACCTGTGTTTCGTCATCATCAGAGACATGCTGAGGTGGTATTCCCATGTCCTCATCATCAGGAAACATAAGTGGTTGTGCGTCAGTGCATTCTATATCTTTCACCGCTGGGGAAGGGCTAGGTGGATGCCCTTGGGAAACCCTGCCAGCGGAGTCTTCAAACAGCATAAGAGACTGCTGCATAACTTGAGGCTGAGACAGTTTCCCTGGTATGCATGGGGGTGATGTGACAGACTGATGGGGTTGGTTTTCAGGCGCCATCTGTGCGCTTTCTGCAGAAGACTGGGTGGGAGATAATGTGAACGTGCTGGATCCACTGTCGGCCACCCAATTGACTAATGCCTGTACCTGCTCAGGACTTACCATCCTTAGAACGGCATTGGGCCCCACCATATATCGCTGTAAATTCTGGCGGCTACTGGGACCTGAGGTAGTTGGTACACTAGGACGTGTGGATGTGGCAGAACGGCCACGTCCTCTCCCAGCACCAGAGGGTCCACTAACACCACCACGACCATGTCCACGTCCGCGTCCCTTACTAGATGTTTTTCTCATTGTTATGGTTCACCACAACAACAAAAATATTATTTGGCCCAATGTATTGTATTCAAATTCAGCGGGATATAAATTTGAGGCCTAGTATTTAGGCGCTGGGTGACCGGTATGGATTTACTAACAGAATTAGACTTGGAAATGCACAGTAGCGTGTGTGTGAAGTTATTCTGAATGACCCTATGTGCACCTTGAATATTATATACCCTTTTAGGGATAGATTTCAAATAGCTCTGATATAGCAGAAACCACTAAATTATGAAATTGCTAAATTGGGAATTGTATTTCAACCCAGAACAAAAAATGTGCTTTGACGGACACTAAATAACTTTCCCAGCCACAACAGGACAGCGGTAACGAGAGATTTAGCGGGATATAAATTTGAGGCCTAGTATTTAGGCGCTGGGTGACCGGTATGGATTTAGTGACAGAATTAGACTTGGAAATGCACAGTAGCGTGTGTGTGAAGTTATTCTGAATGACCCTATGTGCACCTTGAATATTATATACCCTTTTAGGGATAGATTTCAAATAGCTCTGATATAGCAGGAACCACTAAATTATGAAATTGCTAAATTGGGAATTGTACTTCAACCCAGAACAAAAAATGTGCTTTGACGGACACTAAATAACTTTCCCAGCCACAACAGTACAGCGGTAATGAGAGATTTAGCGGGATATAAATTTGAGGCCTAGTATTTAGGCGCTGGGTGACCGGTATGGATTTAGTGACAGAATTAGACTTGGAAATGCACAGTAGCGTGTGTGTGAAGTTATTCTGAATGACCCTATGTGCACCTTGAATATTATATACCCTTTTAGGGATAGATTTCAAATAGCTCTGATATAGCAGGAACCACTAAATTATGAAATTGCTAAATTGGGAATTGTACTTCAACCCAGAACATAAAATGTGCTTTGACGGACACTAAATAACTTTCCCAGCCACAACAGTACAGCGGTAACGAGAGATTTAGCGGGATATAAATTTGAGGCCTAGTATTTAGGCGCTGGGTGACCGGTATGGATTTAGTGACAGAATTAGACTTGGAAATGCACAGTAGCGTGTGTGTGAAGTTATTCTGAATGACCCTATGTGCACCTTGAATATTATATACCCTTTTAGGGATAGATTTCAAATAGCTCTGATATAGCAGGAACCACTAAATTATGAAATTGCTAAATTGGGAATTGTACTTCAACCCAGAACAAAAAATGTGCTTTGACGGACACTAAATAACTTTCCCAGCCACAACAGGACAGCGGTAACGAGAGATTTAGCGGGATATAAATTTGAGGCCTAGTATTTAGGCGCTGGGTGACCGGTATGGATTTAGCGACAGAATTAGACTTGGAAATGCACAGTAGCGTGTGTGTGAAGTTATTCTGAATGACCCTATGTGCACCTTGAATATTATATACCCTTTTAGGGATAGATTTCAAATAGCTCTGATATAGCAGGAACCACTAAATTATGAAATTGCTAAATTGGGAATTGTACTTCAACCCAGAACAAAAAATGTGCTTTGACGGACACTAAATAACTTTCCCAGCCACAACAGGACAGCGGTAACGAGAGATTTAGCGGGATATAAATTTGAGGCCTAGTATTTAGGCGCTGGGTGACCGGTATGGATTTAGTGACAGAATTAGACTTGGAAATGCACAGTAGTGTGTGTGTGAAGTTATTCTGAATGACTCTATGTGCACCTTGAATATTATATACCCTTTTAGGGATAGATTTCAAATAGCTCTGATATAGCAGGAACCACTAAATTATGAAATTGCTAAATTGGGAATTGTACTTCAACCCAGAACAAAAAATGTGCTTTGACAGACACTAAATAACTTTCCCAGCCACAACAGGACAGCGGTAACGAGAGATTTAGCGGGATATAAATTTGAGGCCTAGTATTTAGGCGCTGGGTGACCGGTATGGATTTAGCGACAGAATTAGACTTGGAAATGCACAGTAGCGTGTGTGTGAAGTTATTCTGAATGACCCTATGTGCACCTTGAATATTATATACCCTTTTAGGGATAGATTTCAAATAGCTCTGATATAGCAGAAACCACTAAATTATGAAATTGCTAAATTGGGAATTGTATTTCAACCCAGAACAAAAAATGTGCTTTGACGGACACTAAATAACTTTCCCAGCCACAACAGGACAGCGGTAACGAGAGATTTAGCGGGATATAAATTTGAGGCCTAGTATTTAGGCGCTGCGTGACCGGTATGGATTTAGTGACAGAATTAGACTTGGAAATGCACAGTAGCGTGTGTGTGAAGTTATTCTGAATGACCCTATGTGCACCTTGAATATTATATACCCTTTTAGGGATAGATTTCAAATAGCTCTGATATAGCAGGAACCACTAAATTATGAAATTGCTAAATTGGGAATTGTACTTCAACCCAGAACAAAAAATGTGCTTTGACGGACACTAAATAACTTTCCCAGCCACAACAGTACAGCGGTAACGAGAGATTTAGCGGGATATAAATTTGAGGCCTAGTATTTAGGCGCTGGGTGACCGGTATGGATTTAGCGACAGAATTAGACTTGGAAATGCACAGTAGCGTGTGTGTGAAGTTATTCTGAATGACCCTATGTGCACCTTGAATATTATATACCCTTTTAGGGATAGATTTCAAATAGCTCTGATATAGCAGGAACCACTAAATTATGAAATTGCTAAATTGGGAATTGTACTTCAACCCAGAACAAAAAATGTGCTTTGACGGACACTAAATAACTTTCCCAGCCACAACAGGACAGCGGTAACGAGAGATTTAGCGGGATATAAATTTGAGGCCTAGTATTTAGGCGCTGGGTGACCGGTATGGATTTAGTGACAGAATTAGACTGGGATATGGCCAAAAAATAACCACACTATTGCTGGTTAAATGCACTTGGTGACGGGCGCAGCTTGCCCCTGATGTAGTATATGGCCAAAAAATGAACAGACTATTGCTGGTTAAATGCACTTGGTGTCACAGCTTGACGAACCACACTACTGAGGGTTAAATGCACTTGGTGACGGGCGCAGCTTGCCCCTGATGTAGTATATGGCCAAAAAATGAACAGACTATTGCTGGTTAAATGCACTTGGTGACGGGCGCAGCTTGCCCCTGATTTAGTATATGGCCAAAAAATGAACAGACTATTGCTGGTTAAATGCACTTGGTGTGATAGCTTGACCAACCACACTACTGAGGGTTAAATGCACTTGGTGACGGGCGCAGCTTGCCCCTGATGTAGTATATGGCCAAAAAATGAACAGACTATTGCTGGTTAAATGCACTTGGTGACGGGCGCAGCTTGCCCCTGATTTAGTATATGGCCAAAAAATGAACAGACTATTGCTGGTTAAATGCACTTGGTGTGATAGCTTGACCAACCACACTACTGAGGGTTAAATGCACTTGGTGACGGGCACAGCTTGCCCCTGATGTAGTATATGGCCAAAAAATGAACAGACTATTGCTGGTTAAATGCACTTGGTGACGGGCGCAGCTTGCCCCTGATTTAGTATATGGCCAAAAAATGAACAGACTATTGCTGGTTAAATGCACTTGGTGTGATAGCTTGACCAACCACACTACTGAGGGTTAAATGCACTTGGTGACGGGCGCAGCTTGCCCCTGATGTAGTATATGGCCAAAAAATGAACAGACTATTGCTGGTTAAATGCACTTGGTGACGGGCGCAGCTTGCCCCTGATTTAGTATATGGCCAAAAAATGAACAGACTATTGCTGGTTAAATGCACTTGGTGTGATAGCTTGACCAACCACACTACTGAGGGTTAAATGCACTTGGTGACGGGCGCAGCTTGCCCCTGATGAAGTATATGGCCAAAAAATGAACAGACTATTGCTGGTTAAATGCACTTGGTGTCACAGCTTGACGAATCACACTACTGAGGGTTAAATGCACTTGGTGACGGGCGCAGCTTGCCCCTGATGTAGTATATGGCCAAAAAATAAACAGACTATTGCTGGTTAAATGCACTTGGTGTGACAGCTTCACCCTGATGTAGGCTTTAGCCAAAAAACAACCACACCATTGAGGGTTAAATGCACTTGGTGACAGGCGCAGCTTGCCCCTGATGTAGTATATGGCCAAAAAATAAACAGACTATTGCTGGTTAAATGCACTTGGTGTGACAGCTTCACCCTGATGTAGGCTTTAGCCAAAAAACAACCACACCATTGAGGGTTAAATGCACTTGGTCGCAGCTTGGATGCACTTGGTCGCAGCACCGCACAAGACACAAAATGGCCGCCGATCACCCCAGAAAAAAGTGACTGACAAACGGTCTGGGCAGCCTAAAAACAGTGAGTGAGCATTTGAATTTCAGCAGCTCAATGATGCACAGCTGCAGATCGATCGATTAATCAAGTGAAGTCCTTTGGAGGAGTTAATCTGCCTAATCTCGCCCTACTGTCGCAGCCGCAACCTCTCCCTACGCTAATCAGAGCAGAGTGACGGGCGGCGCTATGTGACTCCAGCTTAAATAGAGGCTGGGTCACATGGTGCTCTGGCCAATCACAGCCATGCCAATAGTAGGCATGGCTGTGACAGCCTCTTGGGGCAAGTAGTATGACGCTTGTTGATTGGCTGCTTTGCAGCCTTTCAAAAAGCGCCAAGAAAGCGTCACAAAAGCGCCAAGAAAGCGACGAACACCGAACCCGAACCCGGACTTTTACGAAAATGTCCGGGTTCGAGTCCGTGTCACGGACACCCCAAAATTCGGTACGAACCCGAACTATACAGTTCGAGTTCGCTCATCCCTAGTCTGTACTGTATATATTTTTATACATACAGGTTTTGGGGTATATATTATGCATTTTAATAATTCATATATATATATATATATATATTAATGCATAGTAATAATTTTTCTATATATTACACATTATATTCTTTTATATATTTATGTATTTGTGTGCAATCAATTTGCCTTTTTTATATTTCTATATTTGCATTTTGTATACTGTATACATGTATTTGCTTTTTGGGGTCTTATATATCCCCCTGAGCTTTATTGTATTGTATTTCCTAGATCCCCCTCTTTATTGTATTGTGGGGCCCTTGCCCACTGATTTTATTCCTGCTGAGTGGCTCTCTGCGCGCTATCTTGTAGCCCAGCAGGCAGCCCCTTGGTGGCCACGTGACGTTCGCTCTCCCTGAGTGTCGAGCGTTCCTCCATGCCGACCTGGGAGTATCGCGTTGCCTGGCAATGGCCTGCTCTGGTCACATGGTCGGAACTGTTAACCTGAGTGACGCAGGGTTTCCTCCTATTTTAGTTGCGCCATCCAGAGCGGCGTGTGTGTATTGCCCTTAATAGGAATAAAGTAATTTCATGGTTTATAAGCCCAATATAGTATTATATTTATGTATAAGTTTTATTTTATTTGTTTGTGCAATTATCACTATGATTCAACCTTGGGGTCATTTTTGGATACCACCCACCTCCCTTTTGACCCTGTTTGTTTGCATGTGGTCACATGTGTGTATATATGCCCAGTATGTTTGTTTAATCTGTTATGCAACATTATTCACCTGATGAAGGGGAATTTGTCCCCGAAATGCGTAGTGAGCTTGCAATAAATATTTCCGAAGATACGACATACACACCTAATTGGTTCCTTGCGCCGAGGGATGTTCCTTCTCTCTACTTCACATTAATCCTCCATGTGGGCCCAGGAATGCTCATCTGGGACATCTGCATCTGTGGCTGCATACCTACCTATCCATTGGGGATTGGTTCTATCCCGGGCACGTCTACAAAAGTGTTGTGCCTACATTTGCACAACCGTTCAAGGTGAGCCTCCGAAATTGGAGTTTATTCCTATTTCCCATACGTTTTCACCCTATGGTGCGCCCTGTTTTTTTATTTATCCAGTGATCATTGCGCCTATTCATTTGTATTCAGTGTTAGGCTACTTTCACACTAGCGTTCGGGGCTCCGCTTGTGAGTTCCGTTTGAAGGCTCTCACAAGCGGCACCAAACGGATCCGTCCAGCCCTAATGCATTCTGAGTGGATGCGGATCCGCTCAGAATGCATCAGTCTGGCACCGTCTGTCCTACGCTCTCCTCAGCAGGCGGACACCCGAACGCTGCTTGGATCCGTCTGTACAAATACCAGAAGGATCCGCTCCGAACGCAAGTGTGAAATATTTTGGTTGTTAAAAAAACTTGTATTCGGCGTTAAGTGCTGCACTGATATGCACTAAAATCTCTTTTGAAATATTTGGGTGGGAAAAAATCTTGGATTCAGCGTTAAGCGCTGCACTGATATGCGCTAATATCTCTTTTGAAATATTTTGGTTGTTAAAAAAACTTGTATTTGGCATTAAGCGCGGCACTGATATGCGCCAAAATCTCTTTTGAAATATTTGGGTGGCAAAAAAATCTTGTATTCAGCGTTAAGCGCTAAACTGATATGCGCTAAAATCTCTTGAAATATTTGGGTTGTTTAAAAATATTGTATTCGGCGTTAAGCGCTGCACTTATATGCGGTAAAATCTTTTGTGAATTATTTCAGTGGAAATAAAAATTTACACCTCCTCCATTGACTTCCTCATCTCTTCATTAACATCGGACACACTAACTTTACATACACACCTCCAGCTATATATCTAAGTACTGTAGTTCCTGCACCACCTAGGAGCGAATAAAGGTAAATGATACTGCCTGCCTGTTAAAGGGAACTACAGCATGATACCACAATACATTAAATGAGACATTTAGCAAGAATTTAAAGTGCCCACATATAGCATATAGTGAGACACTGCATCAAGATGAATCAGGCGTGGATCAGCCAGGATTTCAACACACCAATGCCTGATGCATCGGACTAGATCATCCATGGTGCCACACCAACATTTTGACAAAAGAGACTGTTTTCTTCTGGCTACCTGCCTCAGCTACTATTCTGATGCTGTTACCCGCCTGATGACAAGTGCTCCTTCTTTCACCCACTATCTTCAGTGCTAGCATTGCCACCCACCTCCACACTGTCATCTTGCCACTCTGTGGCCTACTGATGCTGTCATGTCCACACTATGTCACCTTGCCACTCTGCTCCTGGTGCTGCCATGTCTACACTATATCACCGTGCCACTCTGTTGTATCATGCTGCTGCTGCCATCTCCACACTATGTATCCTGGCCACTCGCTGGCCTCCACATACTGCTGTCAACTACATACTCTGTGATTGTGCCACTCGATGGCCTCCTCATGCTGCTGCCACCTCCACACTGTCATTGTGCCACTCTGTGGCCTTCTGATGCTGCCGCCACCTCCAGACTTTGTCATTGGGCCATTGTGTGGTCTCCTCATGCTGCTTCCACCTCACCACTCTGTCATAGGGACACTCTGTGGACTTCACATGCTGTTCAAACCTTTCCCACTTCATGACTGGGCCACTATTTTGGCTTTAGGCCTGGCTGACATAATCATTTATTTGACCTGATCTGTCAAAAGGAAGGAAAAATGAGACGCACAACAGATCCTGTCTGTGTAGCAGCTGTAAGGTCCCATCAGAATTGGATTATGATTTGGTAGACAAAAGCAGGAGTGGGTACAAAACACAGAAGACATGCAAATATTCTATTCACGTGTCATCTCTGTTTTAGATCCACTCCTGTTTTTATTGGCATTAGCAATACTGAGCAAATGCTGACCGAGTGAAGGTGTATGCTCCAAAGACAGGATTGTTTTTTTGTGGGTTATTGTTCTAATGGATCAGAGGAAGGGCAAATTAATCAGTGACGACAACACAAACTTACTGCTGACATCCTCTCCGTTCTGTCAGGGGGGCGCTACTTGTATAAGCGTGTAATAGAACAGGTTCTGTAGAGATCTATGTGGAATCAGCTGACAAGGATGTAAAAGAAGTGCACCTCTTCGTGACACTAACATCGACCTATAAGGCAGAGTTCATACTTGAGTTATTAGGCCAGGTTTGTCAAATTTAAGTATAATTTCTTATAATTTTTATCAAGTTTAAATATTACATTTTTTATAAATTTAATAATAAAAATTAAATGTTGCGTAAGACAAGAGAGAATCGGCCAGTCTTCTGTTTACTCAACGACGTGGGGTTGTGATGGAGAAAGCATTCCAACAAAAAAAATTACTCTCCACCTGCAGCCGAATCCTTTCAAGATTGATGCAAGTGCAGAATTGGCTGCTCATCCAGCAAGATACTTCTGGGGGAACCTGCCTGCCAGGCTGAGGCCTCTACTAGTGACAGACAATGAGAAGAAGACAAAGCTTCAAGATTGCTTGGAGCCCGGAAGAGTTGCAAATTATTTGAAGATTCAAACCAACCAGGGCCCAGTCTCTTCGTCAGGGGTTCCCAGTCATCATGGAATGGAAAGAAGGGCATCCTTATTATATTTAATAAATGTAATAATACAATATTTAATACATTTTATAATAAAAATTACATTTTTCCTAATCACAGGAAGAGGAGGAGGACATCCTGTGGTGCACGGAGATGAAGATGGTCTTCGGATTCCCACACGGCGGCTCCCAAAAGCAGCTCCTGGGAAGATCATCCGTCATCTATTTGCCCCACTTTATTTTGGAAGTGTGTAGAACCCGTGTGGGACCCCCACGCTGCAGATTGATCATGGAGACACCAAATTTTATAATATATATGGAATAATTTTCATAATAAAATGTTATTTTTTTTATAATAACTTTTTTCTTATGAGAGAATCGCCCAGTCTTCAGTTTATTCAATGACGTGGAGGGTGTTGCGATGAAGAAAGCATAAAAAAAAAAAAAACAATTGCTCTACACCTAGAGCCCAATCCTGTGAAGATTGATGCAAGTGCGGTATTGGCTGCTCATCCAGCAAGATACTTCTGGGAGAACCTGCCTGCCAGGCTTAGGCCTACTAGCGACAGACAATGAGAACATTGAACATTGTACATTGAATGAATAATTTCTGGGGCCTGTACTCCACTGGCCTGCAGTAAAATTGATATCTAAAGACCGTCTAATATACTTCCAGCCACATAATCACTTGATGTTTTCTGTCCGGTGAAAGCCTAATGTTTGGGGCCTCCCATGGCCTAAAATAAAAATTTCCAAGGCTTCGGCATGGCACATTTTTGAGAGTTTCAATTTAAGACACATAAAAATGGCCCCTGATTAAAATACATATTTTTTGTGGGAATTTTTGCCATTGATCCCCCTCTGGTATGTCACTGTCCATGTTGTGGGACGATTTGTGCACTTCTTGTAATTATTTGGTGGCTGCAAATATGAGCTGAAGGTTTTTCAGGTTTGCCTGCCATTAAAGTGAATGGGGCCCGCCGCGAACTTGCGGAATAATGCCGACAGCTCTGCTGCGCTTTTCAGCAAGGCAGATATTACTGAGGACAATCAGCAGCTACTTCCCAGTGCATATATGTAGGAGAGGTCCACTGCTTCCTCCAGAGATATGATAGCTTGTGCCTAGCCAAGGTGGAGAGTCCCAAGCTGTCACTTCTTCTCTAGCTGTACCAGCTCTGCATATATACGTACAGTAGAAGGTGGGCCAGTCCTTGAGTCTGTCAGTGTCTGGTACAAGATTGGAGCCATGATCACAGATAACAGGAAGAACATTGTGTCTGAACTGCATCAAGGGAAGCTTACCCACGCGTCCTGCATGGCACAAGTCTTCAATCTGGTTGTAAACCGGTTTCGGAAGTCTTACACCCAAATGGAAGACGTCTTGAAAATGTCAAGGAAACTGTGCACAAACTTCAACCACTCTTACCGTGCAAAACACATCCTCCTTGACCTGCAAAGGCAGAATGCTTCCATAGTGACAGATGCATTATCAAGATTCGGCAGAGGGATGAATTCAAGCTCTGCACCATGTTAAACCCTCACTACCAGGCACAAATGGGGGCCTTTTGTACACCGACTAAGAAGGATGAAAAACTCAACTACTATCGAGAAATCCTATGTAGTTGGTTGCCCACTGAATATGCATGCCGTCGCCCATCCTCATGAAGGTCTGACTGGGGGGACCCCCTGTGCTCATGCTCCACTGTAGGGCTGCAACGAATACTCAACTAAATCGAGTAATTCGAAACAAAAAAATCCTCCATGCAAATTTTTTGCATCGAGGATTCGTTTGTGTCACGTGACCACAGAGCAGGAGTGAAGCACTTGCTATTACTCCCACTCCGTGGTCTTCCTCTGCGCTCGGAATACTCACCTTTCCAGCAGGGGGTCTCTTGATACTCCACAGCACATCCATGGTCCTCCGGTGCACTAACCTCCTGATGTACACACACCGTGACCTGACGCACTGTGTGATGTCAGGCGCAGAGAAGCGTGGAACGATGGAGTGTCGGCGGCACCCCTGCTGGAAAGGTAAGTTGGTGCGACTAAGGCCGGGCACCCAGAGTACACAGTGTAATAGCAACCAATGAGGCTGTGCACATAGTAACCAATGAGGGTGTCAGGAGGAGCTGGGGGGGCTGCTGGCACAAGGGGAAGAGCCGCTGGCACAAGAGGGGAGAGCTGCTGGCACAAAGGGGAGAGCTGCTGGCACAAGGGGAGGGGGCTGCTGGCATAAGGGGTGAGAGCTGCTGGCACAAGGGGTAGAGCTGCTGGCAAAAGGTTGGAGAGTTGCTGGCACAAGGGGGGAGAGCTGCTGGCACAAGGGGGGGATGGCTGCTGGCACAAGGGGGGAGAGCTGCTGGCACAAGGGGGGAGAGCTTCTGGCACAAGGGGGAGACCTGAAGGCACTGGAGTGGGGTAGAGCTGATGGCACTGGGGTGGAGGAGAGCTGATGGGACGTGGGGGCTGATGGCACTGGGGGATAGTGGAGCTGATGGCATGGAGGGAACTGATGCACTTGGGCTGATCGCACAGAGGGGAACAAACAGTGTTGGGGACTGATGGTAGGAGGTCTGATGAGTTTTTATAAAGGAAAACAGTCTATTAATTCATTTTTTCTTTTTAGATTACTTGATTAATCGTAAAAAATAATCAATAGAAGCCCTACTCCACTGCCACGACTTCTTACAGAAGTCTTGAGTCTCTAATGAATACTAAAGTAATCACTCAT
This sequence comes from Bufo gargarizans, assembly GCF_014858855.1. Classification (NCBI taxonomy): domain Eukaryota; kingdom Metazoa; phylum Chordata; class Amphibia; order Anura; family Bufonidae; genus Bufo; species Bufo gargarizans. The sequence goes on from NC_058084.1 coordinate 322,451,221, forward strand.
TACCAGCAGGACATGCAGCGGAACCTAAACCAGCAGGTGCTGGCATACTTGGACTGCAGTCTGCCACTCCAGATCCAAGATTCCCTGGACTACTGGACAGCCTAACTTGATTTGTGGCCGCAACTAGCAGAGTTTGCCCTGCCCTGTAGTATGGCATCGAGAGTGGGTGTTTAGTCCAGTGGAGGGGCATAGTTACCCTCAAGAGAACTCTTCTTTCAACATGAAATGTTGAGAGATTAACCTTTCTAAAGATGAATCGGGTGTGGATCAGCCAGGATTTCCACACACCAGTGCCTTATGCATCAGACTAGATCATTCTGGCAGTAATTATCTGACTGCAGTGTGCTGCCACACCAAAATATTGTGAGAAATGGCCTGTTACTTCTGACCATGTGCTTTACCCACGATCCTGATGCTGTCACCCGCCTGATTCCACACACCTTCTGTCTCTACTGTCATCCTCTCCAACTGCCACCCACAATCTTGTGCTGTTACTGTTGTTGCCCCCCCCCACCTCCCCACTTTGTGAGTAGGCCACTATGTTGACTACTCATGCTGTTGCCACCCTCACCAGTATAATTGGGCCACTGTATTGACTCCTCAGGCTGTTGCCACCCTCACCATTCTGTGATGGGGCCACTAATGTCCCTGTTTGGCTTGTTGACATCACCATTTACTTCACCCTTCTTCTGATCTGTCAAAGGTCCCCTGCCACCTGCCACAGGAACATCTGTGAAACTCTAATAGCCACCCCTGGGGAAAGAAGGGGTGGCAAACACCAGAAACAACACAGAGGTCATTTGATCCAAACTGAAAACATGTCAGATCAAACCACGTGTTGCCAGTCTCACTGATCCCCTGCCACCTGCCACAGGAACATCTGTGAAATAAGGCCTTGTAGGAAGGCGCAAGGGTCCGTCGTTGACGGAAGGTATGTGTCACAGAGGTTCCTGGCCTCGGTGAAGTAAGAGCCAGTATTTTCAAGTGTCAGCGGCAGCTAGTGCTGGTTGACACGTTGCTATTTTAGTATGGCTGTAATCTGAGTTGGGCCGGCTCTTACTGGGAGTAGCCAAAGTGCTGGGTGGGTGGCTCCTCTCCACCCTCCAGGCCGGGTCTTTACTGGCCTATATCAAACCCAGCCAGCAGTCTCAGCTGTGTGTGGATTACTCCTCGCTGACAGTGGAGCGCTGTCAGTCCCTGTGTGTTTTGGGATCTGAAAACTTGTGCCGTGCATTCGGGCTGGGAGCGCATGCTCATAGACAGGTCCCTAAAGCTTGCTGTGGGTTTCTGTGCTGCACAGTGATGTACACTAAAATATATTCTCCCTGCAGGCCAGGAAATTTCTGAGTTATAACGTGCTTTGTGACAAATGAATTCAGATAGAATAAAACTATTTGATTTTTTTTTGCCAGAATAGAAATTTTGAAAAGTCTGCTCATCTTGACTTATAAGTAGCGTTGAGCGAGCATGCTCGGCCAAACACCAGTTCGGCTGGAGCATCACAATGCTCGGCACATCGTGGTGTTCGGCCAAATACTGCGTGTGCTCGAGCGCGATGCTCAAGTCTCCTCCCCGCACGTTTGTTGGCTGCTATGCAGCCAATTACTGCCACTCACTGTAATTCCGTAGCTATATTGGTTCAGTGGCGGATCCAGAGCCTGGTCTCGGGAGGGGCAATTCCAGATTGTTTTGTGGCGGCGGACAGAAAATAATGTGGTGCTTATAGAACAGACTACACAGTGTAGAGGTATACTGTATATTGTGTGCCACAGTGTATGCTATATGTGTATAACATATTTCACATGGAAACTTACAATTACTTGGCTTGGCCCTTGGGGATCTCGGACACCACTTCAACACTTTGACTGGGGAGCTCGGTGGAGCTGATGTTGTGTTTTATCCTAATTAAAAAGATTTCGTAATAAGGATTTGGAGAAGGGGCAGAGGGGTCACAGAGCAGGGAGAGGCTGGGGCTGCTACTAGAACGTCATACCATGGGGAGTAATAAAGCCCACCATAATGCCCCCCCCCCCCCCCCGTAGAAATAATTATACTTATAATGTGACATTGCAAAAAATAACCCCTTGTAATGCCCCTAGTTGAGCTTATGTCCCGATACTGCCCCCATAATGTGCCAGTATAAAATACCCATATATCGTGCCCCCAGTAAATGCCCCCATAGTGCTCTTCTCCTTCCCTTCCTCCTAGTGCCCCCCATAATGTACCAGTATAAAATGCACCATATATAGTGCCCCAGTAGATGCCCTTAGTGTCCCCATAATTTTCAAGTATAAAATACCCCTTTTTAACCACTTCAACCCCGCTAGCTAAAACCCCCTTAATGACCAGGCCACTTTTTACAATTCTGCACTACACTACTTTCACCATTTATTGCTCGGTCATGCAACTTACCACCCAAATGAATTTTACCTCCTTTTCTTCTCACTAATAGCGCTTTCATTTGGTGGTATTTCATTGCTGCTGACATTTTTTGTTATTAATCGAAATTTAACGATTTTTTTGCAAAAAAATTACATTTTTCACTTTCAGCTGTAAAATTTTGCAAAAAAAACGACATCCATATATAAATGTTTCTCTAAATTTATTGTTCTACATGTCTTTGATAAAAAAAAATGTTTGGGCAAAAAAAAAATGGTTTGGGTAAAAGTTATAGCGTTTACAAACTATGGTACAAAAATGTGAATTTCCGCTTTTTGAAGCAGCTCTGACTTTCTGAGCACCTGTCATGTTTCCTGAGGTTCTACAATGCCCAGACAGTAGAAAACCCCCACAAATGACCCCATTTTGGAAAGTAGACACCCTACGGTATTCGCTGATGGGCATAGTGAGTTCATAGAACTTTTTATTTTTTGTCACAAGTTAGCGGAAAATGATGATTTTTTTTTTTTCTTACAAAGTCTCATATTCCACTAACTTGTGACAAAAAATAAAAAATTCTAGAAACTCGCCGTGCCCCTCACGGAATACCTTGGGGTGTCTTCTTTCCAAAATGGGGTCACTTGTGGCGTAGTTATACTGCCCTGGCAATTTAGGGGCCCAAATGTGTGAGAAGTACCTTGCAATCAAAATGTGTAAAAAATGTCCTGCGAAATCCGAAAGGTGCACTTTGGAATATGTGCCCCTTTGCCCACCTTGGCTGCAAAAAAGTGTTGCACATCTGGTATCGCCGTACTCAGGAGAAGTTGGGGAATGTGTTTTGGGGTGTCATTTTACATATACCCATGCTGGGTGAGAGAAATATCTTGGCAAAAGACAACTTTTCCCATTTTTTTTATACAAAGTTGGCATTTGACCAAGATATTTTTCTCACCCAGCATGGGTATATGTAAAATGACACCCCAAAACACATTTCCAAACTTCTCCTGAGTACGGCGATACCACATGTGTGACACTTTTTTGCAGCCTAGATGCGCAAAGGTGCCCAAATTCCCTTTAGGAGGGCATTTTTAGACATTTGGATCCCAGACTTCTTCTGACACTTTCGGGCCCCTAAAAAGCCAGGGCAGTATAAATACCCCACATGTGACCCCACTTTGGAAAGAAGACACCCCAAGGTATTCAATGAGGGGCCTGGCGAGTTCATAGAATTTTTTTTTTTTTTGCATAAGTTAGCGGAAATTGATTTTTTTTTTTGTTTTTTTCTCACAAAGTCTCACATTCCGCTAACTTAGGACAAAAATGTCAATCTTTCATGGACTCAATATGCCCCTCACGGAATACCTTGGGGTGTCTTCTTTCCGAAATGGGGTCACATGTGGGGTATTTATACTGCCCTGGCTTTTTAGGGGCCCTAAAGCGTGAGAAGAAGTCTGGAATGTAAATGTCAAAAAAAATTTACGCATTTGGATTCCGTGAGGGGTATGGTGAGTTCATGTGAGATTTTATTTTTTGACACAAGTTAGTGGAATATGAGACTTTGTAAGAAAAAAACAAACAAAAAAAATATATATATTTCTGCTAACTTGGGCCAAAAAAATGTCTGAATGGAGCCTTACAGGGGGGGGGGGGGGGGTGATCAATGACAGGGGGGTGATCACCCATATACACTCCCTAATCAGCCCCTGTCATTGATCACCCCCCTGTCATTGATCACCCCCCTGTAAGGCTCCATTCAGACGTCCGTATGACTTTTACGGATCCACTGATACATGGATCGGATCCGCAAAACACATGCGGACGTCTGAATGGAGCCTTACAGGGGGGTGATCAATGACAGGGGGTGATCAGGGAGTGTATATGGGTGATCACCCCCCTGTCATTGATCACCCCCCTGTAAGGCTCCATTCAGACGTCCGTATGATTTTTATGGATCCATGGATACATGGATCGGATCCGCAAAACACATGCGGACATCTGAATGGAGCCTTACAGGGGGGTGATCAATGACAGGGGGGTGATCAATGACAGGGGGGTGATCAGGGAGTGTATATGGGTGATCACCCCTCTGTCATTGATCACCCCCCCTGTAAGGCTCCATTCAGAGGTCCGCATGTGTTTTGCGGATCCGATCCATGTATCCATGGATCCGTAAAAATCATACTGACGTCTGAATGGAGCCTTACAGGGGGGTGATCAATGACAGGGGGTGATCAGGGAGTGTATATGGGTGATCACCCCCCTGTCATTGATCACTCCCTGTAAGGCTCCATTCAGACGTCCGAATGATTTTTACGGATCCATGGATACATGAATCGGATCCGCAAAACACATGCGGACGTCTGAATGGAGCCTTACAGGGGGGTGATCAATGACAGGGAAGTGATCAGGAAGTCTATATGTGTGATCACCCCCTTGTCATTGATCACCCCCCTGTAAGGCTGCATTCAGACGTCCGTATGCGTTTTGCGGATCCGATCCATGTATCCGTGGATCCGTAAAAATCATACGGACATCTGAATGGAGCCTTACAGGGGGGTGATCAATGACAGGGGGGTGATCAATGACAGGGGGGTGATCAGGGAGTTTATATGGGGTGATCATGGGTGATCAGGGGTTCATAAGGGGTTAATAAGTGACGGGGGGGGGTGTAGTGTAGTGGTGTTTGGTGCTACTTTACTGAGCTGCCTGTGTCCTCTGGTGGTCGATCCAAACAAAAGAGACCACCAGAGGACCAGGTAGCAGGTATATTAGACGCTGTTATCAAAACAGCGTCTAATATACCTGTTAGGGGTTAAAAAAAATCACATCTCCAGCCTGCCAGCGAGCGATCGCCGCTGGCAGGCTGGAGATCCACTCGCTTGCCTTCTGTTCCTGTGAGCGCGCGCGCCTGTGTGCGCGCGTTCACAGGAAATCTCGGCCCTCGCGAGATGACGCGTATATGCGTCACTCTGCGCAGGGCTGCCGCCTCCGGACCGCACATCTGCGTTAGGCGGTCCGGAGGCGGCTAAAGCCCCCGTAGATGACCCCATAGTACTCATCTCTTCCCCAAAGTACCCACCATAATGTGTTCCAGTATAAAATGCTACTGTACAGAGCCCCTCATATCAAATGCCCCTTCTTTGTGGCATCAGTATATGCCCCTATAGTGCCCACCAATAATGTGCCAGTAAGAAGTGCCCCCATAGTGCCACCCAATAATGGGCCAGTAAAAAGTGCCCCCAATAATGTGACAGTAATAAGTGCCTCCAATAATGTGACAGTAATAAGTGTCCCCAATAATGTGCCCCCAAAGATGCCCCACCAATAATGTGAGAGTAAAATGTCCAAAAATCCGCAAAAAAAAAGGATGACATCCGTAAGCCATACGTATTTTTTTAGGACAAGAAGAGGACAAGCGGTGGAAGCATCTCCCATCATTCCATCTTTATTAGAGCTTCACAGCATTCAAAAAATCAGCCTATGTCAAGCATAAAAAACATATGGCAAAATTGCATATAAATACCCACACCCAGGAACACCCACAATTGTCAGAACCAATTAAACATAGCCATATCATCCACCCATCCCATTACCTCTCTGCACACAGACTCCCATACTAATCACATCACCTGCAGTTACCCTCTCCTTATCCGCGATGGTTTCAGCTGTGGTCCGTGTCCTCAAAACCACACTGCGCATGTCCATGTAGCGACTGGCCCCGCTCCACGTCACACACACGCGCCCGGAGCAAAGTCCCACGATAGCCGACGTCAGAAATAGCTGACAACAGCATCATAGAGACTCCGCCCCGCTCGCCCGTGCAGACATGGAGCTAGGCGTCGCAGCCGCGTCAGTGAGTAGGGACCGCGTGTGAAGCAACCATAATTTATGGCCACAAATGAAACACACTGGGACAACATATATGTTTAACATCCACAGCGTATCACAGTGGATACTGATCAAACCATAAATGCTGTGTAAATAACTGTTATCTTATACAATTATCATACAGATTGGGCGCTGTATAGAACATATTACACTGCACCAGGCACCAGGTGTATCGTCCGTGTGCATAGATATATTAAATGGTGATGCATGATATAGTCAAATCTGACCATTTAAAAAAAAAAAAAAAAGGAATCCTAGCATGGGTAGGACCTCAGCCCTCTATAGAATATCATAAATACACTATCTATATAGAACACTGATGAGGATCATCCACCAACCTAATCAATACTGGCTACATTAAATTCTAAATTCAGCCAATAGGTCTGTAGCGATCTCAAAGTATGGATCCATTTCAATTCCTTCCTCCTGAGTAATTTATTCTTATCACCTCCCCTTCTTAATGGTCCCAAAGAATCTATTGCATGAAAACGGAGCTGGTTAATGGAGTGCCCGCAGTCAATAAAGTGTTTTGCTACCGGTTTTTCTATCATGGCCTTCCTAATGGTACTCTTGTGTTTATTTATTCGCTCCCTGAGCTATATAGTGGTTTCTCCCACATAAATGTAGCTACAGGTGCACTGTATCATGTAGACTACGTCTCTGAATCTACAGGTGTAGTATTCCTTAATCTTGAAGGCTTTCCCACTATATGAATGGGTAAATACATCACCTTTCATGATCCCACTGCAGTTACAACATGATAAACATGGAAAATTACCTTTTTTCCTAGGTGCCAATAAAGTGTGTTTTTCTGTCCTAGCTCTGCTCACATCGGATTTGACTAGTCTGTCCCATATACAGACACTCCTTCTGTATGCCATCATCGGGGGCGATGCAAATTCCCTTGTATCAGGCATTCCTCGATGGAGGATATGCCAATTCTTCCTGAGGATATTAGATATCGCACCACTATTGCCACAAAAGGAATCCTGTTCTCAGTCCCTGCACATCTCATCTGTTCTGGTAAGGAATCTGTCATCATCGGATACTATTCTTTGTGCATGTAACAATTGGCTCCATGATAAAGAATCAACCATGCATCAGGGATGATTACTGTCATAAATCAATAATGTGTTTTTGTCGGTCACTTTTTGGAAGAGATCAGTCCTGATTTCTCCATTCTCAATGTATACACGTACATCAAGGAATTGTAACTCTTCCATTGATGCCGTCAATGTGATTTCCAACCACAGAACACCACTATTCAAATGGAGGTGGAATCGCTTAAGATCATCCTCAGTCCCACCCCAAATCATGAAAATGTTGTCGATGTAGCGCCACCAGCATAGGACCCTCCCATAAAAATGGGAGCGATATACCAATCTGTCCTCAACCTCCGCCATGAAGATGTTAGCGTAGGTGGGGGCCACATTGGACCCCATGGCCACACCCCGCTTCTGTTGATAGAAGGTGTCCTTGAAGCAGTGTCATCTAATTTTTTAGGGGCTGGAAGAAAACCAGGAGAGTTGGATATCGAAGGGGCGGAAAGAAACAACACCGGCGTCTTAAAAGATCTACCATCAACACAGTCTGTGCCCCACAAAGGCAGACTGACGAGACGCAACCAGAGGAAATAAGGGATCTGATAGTGAATATCTCTTCTGTTGAATTAAGTCATGACCAGATATGTGTATTGAGCCGTGGCCTTACCTTTTGTCCTACAGGTGATCGGGACTGGTTTGAGTTTGAATTAGACCTACAACGCTTCTTTAGGAAATTAAGATTGAAAGCATTTTTTTCTATGACTAATACTGTTAATAATGGGTCCAATATGGATGATGTAAATGGGGAACTGTCATGTAAAACATATGGGTTGAGGAACAAAAGTAGATTTTCACCCCCACAAAATAACCATGGGGTGGAAACATACATGTCACGGAAGGTGTACAGAAAACTAGAAGACACAAAATGAAGATCCGACTGACTGGATCCAAAACTAAGGAACAAAAGGGAGAGCCCTGCATCAGACCTGGCTCTCTCCCTAACTGCTCAGCCTATGCAAAAATCCCAATGGTAGATGATCGCATATCCTCATACCTCGACTGTATAACACCTGAATACCCTATAATAGTGAGGGGACACGACCACCGGCTCCTTACACTAGATACGGAGGGAGTCAGGGTCACCTGGGATCCAGCAAACAGGAAAACACAAATCAACGAACAAAACTTATCTGTAGTAGACTCAGTAGAAGGATCAGCATGCACACACTACAGGAAGTAATATAAACCGCAAAGTGATGCAGTATGGGAAGGGATTTAAAGGGATGCAATCAGTGCAACTACATGACAGCTGAGAGAGGCTAACGAGATGAGAAAATGAAAGCAAAACAAAAGGAACCTCAAGGAGGAGGTTCTGAAGGACGTCTGTCAGAGCTTCTCAGATGTCTGGTGGTGACAATACATCAATATTGTAAAAATTAATATTGCAGAGTTACAAGGTACTAATTTGAAAAAACACAGGTCTAACTTATCCATTGTAAAGAGGCATGCCATTAAAAAGTTGGAGTGCAATAAACAAGTTACGATTAAGCCAGCAGACAAGGGGGGAGCCGTGGTTGTCATGGGCACAAACAGGTATATTGCGGAGATTATGAGACAGTTAGGTGATGTAGAGGTCTATGAGGTTTTGGGAGGGGATCCCAAGTGGGATATTATGCATTCTGGATAGGGAGCATTCTGGATAAGGCAAGAGATGAAGGGATCATTGATGATGATCTCAATGAGTATCTCAGAGTCTGCCAACCGATTACACCTGTGATATACATACTCCCCAAAATACACAAGAGCTTGGTGGATCCCCCTGGCTGACCGATTGTGTCAGGCAGGGGCTCTGTCTTCAATACTGTCTCTATATTTCTGGATAGGGTCCTGCAGGTCCATGCAACCTCGGCTCCCTCATAGGTCAGGGATACTGGCGATTTTCTTTCAAAATTAAAAGCAATTGTATTACCTAGTGAATTTAGGTTGGTAAGCTTTGATGTTGTTTCACTTTATACCTCTATTGACCACACTTATGGTTTGAATGTCGTCGATGTGGCCCTGGCCGGCATGGGACTCTCCCTGGGCGCTTGCCATCTGATCCTCAACCTCCTGGAGGTGGTCCTGAGGAGGAATTATTTCCTCTTCAGGGACACCTTCTATCAATAGAAGTGGGGTGGGGCCATGGGATCCAATGTGGCCCCCACCGACGCTAACATCTTCATGGCGGAGGGTGAGGACAGATTGGTATATCGCTCCCATTTTTATGGGAGGGTCCTATGCTGGTGGTGCTACATCGATGACATTTTCATGATTTGGGGTGGGACTCAAGATGATCTTAAGCGATTCCACCTCCATTTGAATAGTGGTGTTCCGGGGTTGGAATTCACATTGACGGCATCAATGGAAGAGTTACAATTCCTTGATGTACGTGTATACATTGAGAATGGAGAAATCAGGACTGATCTCTTCCAAAAAGTGACCGACAAAAACACATTATTGATTTATGACAGTAATCATCCCCGACGCATGGTTGCTTCTTTACCATGGAGCCAATTGTTACGTGTACGAAGAATAGTATCCGATGATGACAGATTCCTTACCAGAACAGATGAGATGTGCAGGAAGTTTATGAGAAGGGGTTATTCTCGCACCTTACTGCAGAGGACTAGGAGTAAAGTTTCAGCGGTCAATCGTGAAATGGTTTTGAGTGGATCCACACAGACAGGGACTGAGAACAGGATTCCTTTTGTGTCCATCTTCGGTGGCGATAGTAGTGCGATATCTAATATCCTCAGGAAGGATTTGCATATCCTCAATCGAGGAATGCCTGATACGAGGGAATTTACATCGCCCCCGATGATGGCATACAGAAGGAGTGTCTGTATATGGGACAGACTAGTCAAATCCGATGTGGGCGGAGATAGGACAGAAAAACAGACTTCATTGGCACCTAGGAAAAGAGGGTAATTTTCCATGTTTATCATGTTGTAACTGCAGTGGGATCATGAAAAGTGATGTATTTACCCATTCATATAGTGGGAAAGCCTTCAAGATTAGGGAATACTACACCTGTAGATCCAGAGACGTAGTCTACATGATACAGTGCCCCTGTAGCTACATTTATGTGGGAGAAACCACTATGGAGCTCAGGGAGCGAATAAATAAACACAAGAGTACCATTAGGAAGGCCATGATAGAAAAACCGGTAGCGAAACACTTTATTGACTGCGGGCACTCCATTAACCAGCTCCGTTTTCGTGCAACAGATTCTGTGGGGCCATTAAGGAGGGGAGGTGATAAGAATAAATTACTCAGGAGGAAGGAATTGAAATGGATCCATACTTTGAGATCGCTACAGACCTATTGGCTGAATTTAGAATTTAATGTAGCCAGTATTGATTAGGTTGGTGGATGATCCTCATCAGTGTTCTATATAGATAGTGTATTTATGATATTCTATAGGGGGCTGAAGTCCCACCCATGCTAGGATTCCTTTTTATTTTATTTTTATTTTTTTTAATGGTCAGATTTGACTATATCATGCATCACCATTTAATATATCTATGCACACGGACGATACACCTGGTGCCTGGTGCAGTGTAATATTTCCTATACAGCGCCGAATCTGTATGATAATAGTATAAGATAACAGTTATTTACACAGCATTTATGGTTTGATCAGTATCCACTGTGATACGCTGTGGATGTTAAGCATATATGTTGTCCCAGTGTGTTTCAGTTGTGGCCATAAATTATGGTTGCTTCATACGCGGTTCCTACTCACTGACGCGGCTGCATCCCCTAGGTAATGCGACGCCTAGCTCCATGTCTGCAGGGGCGAGCGGGGCGAAGTCTCTATGATGTTGTTGTCAGCTGTTTCTGACATCGGCTATCGTGGGACTTCGCTCCGGGCGCGCGTGTGTGACGTGGAGCGGGGCCAGTCGCTACATAGACATGCGCAGTGTGTTTTTGAGGACGCGGACCACAGCTGAAACCATTGCAGATATGGAGAGGGTAACTACAGGTGATGTGATTAGTATGGGAGTCTGTGTGCAGAGAGGTAATGGGATGGGTGGATGATATGGCTATGTTTAATTGGTTCTGACAATTGTGGGTGTTCCTGGGTGGGGGTATTTATATGCAATTTTGCCATATGTTTGTTATACTTGACAAAGGCTGTTGTACAGCTGAAACGTTGCTGATTTTTTGTATACTGTGAAGCTCTAATAAAGATGGAATGATGGGAGATGCTGCCACCGCTGTTTGAATTTCACATATTTTCTGGCTGATTGGATCTGCGGCTGGTGCGAGGCTGTTGCAACTCCCTACAGCAAGGACGGACGGATGAGTTCTGCGCCTGCACTTTTGTTTCTAGCACAAAGTATGCTGTCCGTATTTATTGTGGACCCATTAAAATGAATCAGTTTGCATCCTATCCACAGAAAAACCGGAACGGGCACAGAAACAAACAACGTTCGCGTGCATGTAGCCTTAGTCAGGGAGAGCTGTGCAGTAGAAGGGACAGATAGTGTAGGCAATTGAATAATTTTTATTAATTTTTTAGGCAGGGTTGTTGTTAGAGACCCAAAAGTCCATTTAAGGACTATTGTTGTGTCTGGCAGCAATATATATTTTTAGCGCAACCTGCGCTAAATAGCTTGCAATTGTTTGGCAGCTGCAGACATCAACATTATCTACACTACATCTCCTGTATAACATTTGCGCATCCTAAAAATATCTGTGACATCCAGTGTACTTTTTCCGTTGATGCTGCGGACAGTGACATTACCTGTGCTACTTCTCCTGAATAATGTTTTTGCGGATCCTAAAAGTATCTGTGTCATCCAGTGTACTTTTTCCGTAGACGATGCGGACAGTGATTATCTGTGCTATATCTCCTGTTTAATGTGTGCACATACTAAAAATATCTGTGACATCCAGTGTACTTTTTCCGTAGATGGTGTCCGCTGCAGACAGTTACATTACCTGCGCTACATTTCCTGTATAACGTTTGCGCATCCTAAAAATATCTGTGATATCCAGTGTAAATTAGTGTCTCAAGAGGTTGATGATGAGGGTGTGCCCATTTCCAAAAGTCAACTACAGCTGACGCCGGTCTGGCAGCGCTGCAGCAGCGCTTGCAATTGCCAGCTCACCGAATGTTGTGTGACGTGAGCACGCGCTGGAACGCCACATTCCACATATTGGCCAGGCTTTGTGAGCAGCAGTAGTGGAATACCAGCTGCAACATGGTCGTCGCCTTTCCAGTCTGCTGCCACTCTTCACAAGTGACGAGTGAACATTGATGTCTAACCTCTGTGAGCTTTTACGCAACTTTGAGGAATCAACACAGATGGTGAGTGGCGATGCCGCTATTATCAGCGCAACCATCCCACTTCTGTATCTACTGAAACGCTCGCATTTTCACAATGAGGGTGGATGCTTTGCATGTGGAAGAAGTGGAATTGGGGGAAGACAGTACACATAGTGATAGCCAGACCACCCTCATTTCATCTTCTCAGCGCGAATTGGACGATGATGAGGAGGAGGAGCAGGAGACGGGGGCCTCTTCTACAGAGTAGTACCCATAGCAGGTTTATTCTATCTATTCAGCGTGGATGGGCAGAAAAGGAGAAGGAGGATGAGGAGATTGAGAGTCATCCACTTGATGAGGACAGGGAAGTCTTGTCTGTTGGGACTCTGGCACACATGGCTGACTTTATGTTAGGCTGCCTTTCCCGTGATCTTCGCGTTGTACGCATTTTGGCCACCACCGATTATTGGTTGTTCCCCCTTCTCGAACTCCGCTACAAAGAGAACTCCTCATCTCTCATTTCTGTGGTGTAGAGGACTAGCAAAATTGTGCAATACCAGAAGGTCCTTGTGGAAAAAATTTCCAGCTGACAACGCTGGCGGCAGTGGGCAGAGTACATAGTTCTTTGGGCAACTGAGGAGGGGAGATGAGGGGAACACACAGCTGTTCCAACAAAGGCAGGGAAACACTCTCCAAGGATTGGGACTGTTTCATGACACCCCGCCAGCACCCTCACCCTGATGCGCGGCCTACTGTCACAAGAAGGGAAACATTTTGAAAGATGGTGAAGGAGTATGTAGCAGACTGTGTCTGCGTCCTCAATTATCCGATCTGTGCCTAGTTACAACAATTGGGTGTCCAAACTGGACATGTGGCATGAACTGGCGTTTTGTCAGAGCGGGTATTTAGTGCTGCTGGGGGCATAATAACTGATAAGCGCATCCACCTGTGAATGAAAAATGATGACTAGTTGACTCTTAGCAAAATGAAAAAGGCCTGGATTGCCCCTGACTTCTCTACTCCACCAGAGGAAAGCGGCTGAACATAAAGTCACTTTAAATGTGGCTTTTATGGTGTATTGAATACACTGTATTCCCATGCACAAAAATGGGTATATGGTTTAATTTTCCTTTTCTCATCTTCCTCCTCCATCATATCAACATGCTAATTAGGCTGCCCTCACTCCTAATGTTTTAGAGGGTCAGCTCAGCAGCAGGCCCTCAACCATAATTTTTTCGATGTTCCGCTCAGCAGCAGGCCCTCACCCATAATTTTTTCGATGGTCAGCTCAGCAGCAGTCCCTCTCCCATAATTTTTTCAATGGTCAGCTCATCAGCAGGCACTCGCCCCTAATGTTTTAAAGAGCTTAGCAGCAGGCTCTCACCCCTAATTTTTTAGATGGTCAGCTCAGCATCAGGCCCTCGCCCATCATTATATCCATGGTCAGATCAGCAGCAGGCAACCGCTAGTGATGTCCCGAACTATTCGCCGGCGAACAGTTCCCGGCGAACATAGCTTGTTCATGTTCGCCCCGGCGGGCAAACATATGCGATGTTCGGTCCGCCCCCTATACATCATCATTGAGCAAACTTTGACCCTTAACCTCACAGTCAGCAGACACATTCCAGCCACTCAGCAGCAGACCCTCCCTCCCAGAACCTCCCACCTCCTGGACAGCATCCATTTTAGATTCATTCAATTTATATTATTTCTCTGTGATATAATCGCAGTTACAAGCCAGTGAGTGACAGTGTGGCCCACAGACAGTACTGTGTGCACACCATTCATACAGGGTGTCACAGACAATACCTTGCAGATAATAACATTTCAATTTATATTATTTCTCTGTGATATAATCGCATTTGCAAGCCAGTGAGTGACTGTGTGGCCCACAGACAGTACTGTGTGCACAACACCATCCATACAGGGTGCCACAGACAATACCTTGCAGATAAAAATAATTCAATTTATATTATTTCTCTGTGATATAATCACATTTGCAAGCCAGTGAGTGACTGTGTGGCCCACAGACAGTACTGTGTGCACACCATCCTTACAGGGTGTCACGGACAATACCTTGCAGATAAAAATAATTCAATTTATATTATTTCTCTGTGATATAATCGCATTTGCAAGCCAGTGAATGACTGTGTGGCCCACAGACAGTACTGTGTGCACACCATCCATACAGGGTGTCACAGACAATACCTTGCAGATAAAAATAATTCAATTTATATTATTTCTCTGTGATATAATCACAGTTGCAAGCCAGTGTTCGTCAGGCCCACACAGACTGTACTGTGCCCACTGCTCACCACTTATATAGGGTGGCACAGTACCTTGCACACATAGTACCACTTATCTAAAAAAATATGACAGGCAGAGGCAGGCCACCCCGCAGGGGGCTGTCGTGGTTGTGGTGCTGTAATTTCCACTGGCCCTGGAATAATGCCCAGTGTTCAGAGGCCACGTACCCTGAACCCAAAAAATTCTGAGAAAATAGTTGACTGGCTTACACAGGACACCCAATCTTCAACAGCTTCCGCTTAGAACCTTGACACACCATCCTCCTCCAGCTCAGCTTTGGTCACCTGATCTCAAGTTACCACTCTTCCGCCCACCACCACCACCACTACCACCACAGCCGCTTCACTTGATCCCTCAGAGGAGTTATTTACACATCAGTTGGATGAAATTAGTGATGCGCAACCATTATTGCCAGAGCATGTAGATAACAGGGATATGTCTCAGTCAGGCTGCTTCCTTTGCTGAGGTGTCAGATTTAAGTGAAGTCGTTGATGATGACAATGTGTCCATGGATGCCACTTGGGTGCCTGCTCGAAGAGAAAAAGAAGAGGGGGAAAGTTCAGAAGGGGAGACAGCGAGAAGGAGGAGACGAGTTGGAAGCAGGGGGAGGTCATCGCAAGGAGCTAGTGGCACAGTCATACAGCATGTATCGGCACCCGGGGTCAGCCAGACAGCACGCCAATCAACGCATGCTGTTGCCACCACCAGAATGCCGTCATTGCACAGCTCAGCAGTGTGGCATTTTTTATGTGTGTCTGCCTCTGATAGCAGCAATGCCATTTGCAATCTGTGCCAAAAGAAACGGAGTCGTGGGAAGTCCAACATCCACCTCGGTACAACTGCTTTGTGAAGGCACATGATCTCACATCACAAACGCCAATAGGATCAACACATGAGTACAAGCAGCACACAAACTCAAAGCCACCATCCTCCTCCTGGTCCAGCATCTTCAGCCACGTCAACCACTGCTGTCCTCCATGCCCCCTCTCAACCACTCGCCACTCCGCCTCTCACCTTCAGCAGTTCCATCTCATCTCCCCACAGTCAGGTGTCTGTAAAGGAAATGTTTGAGCGTAAGAAGCCAATGTCACAGAGTCACCCCCCTGACAGCTGGCTTGACGGAACTCTTAGCCCTCCAACTTTTACCATACCAGCTGGTGGAGTCTGAGGCCTTAAAAAAATTTGTCGCTATTGGGACACCACAGTTTTTTTCAAAAAAGGCAATCCCAAACCTCTACTCAGTGATTGAAAAGGAAGTTATGGCATCTCTGGCATACAGTGTTGGGGCAAGGGTCCATCTGACCACTGATACCTGGTCTGCAAAGCACGGTCAGGACAGGTATATCACGTACACTGCGCATTGCGTCAACCTGCATGTGTACATGCCTAATTTTTATGGCCTCTGGTGCTGCACTGTGGCTGCAAAAACAAAACAAAAAAAAAGGCACATACATGTGTCAATTCCCCTTTGTGATCATTACCTTGTTGTGGTGAAGGGGCTTGCGTATCACAATGAAGCGATCATCATCTCTATGAGTGTGTTGGCAATGTTGCCACACCCAGATGATAAGGCCGTTGCTTCATTATAATCAGACCAAAAGCGATCGGCTGGATAATTTTTCATAGAAAAAACATTATTATTTTTTTATTTTTTTAAGTTGTATGGGTTTTTAATATATAAAATAAAAAAACATAATAAAGGCTCTTAATAGTTTATTAGAAATAATGCAGACAATTTAAAAAATCATCATCAATTCCAATACAAAGCAAGTACAAAGCTCAGAACTAAATTATTTCAGGATGTCGTAATGGTTAGTTTATTCTACAATGGTTAATAAATTTGACACACGTCCCCGGATAGGGGACGTAACAGGGATTAAACTGATAGGAATAGTACTAGTTAAGACACCACTCATATAGGGTCAGGGTGTCACAGCACATTGCTCCGTGCACGCGCAGTGCCCCAACTTGGGAGTAAGAGGACCGACCAAGCTGCTTTTTCCATCTCCCGGTTCCTAAAATCAATTCAGTTTGGTGTATCAGAGTTTGGTCTGTCACTGTGAAGGCAGTGGAAGGTATCTGGCCTAAATTTATTTTCACAAAAGGCAGTCCCTAATATGGGACATAACAGGGATTAAACTGATGAGAAGAGAACTACAGAAAATACCACTCATATCGTGTGTGACAGTAAATTGCACGGCGCAGTCGCAGTGACCATGGATTTAAACAAAGGGGAGGGAGCTAGAATATTTTTAACCATCTCCCCCGTTCGAAAAATCAATTCAATAAATGGACCCCAGATTGGGGACGTAGCAGAGATTAAACTGATGAGAAGATATCTACAGAAAATACCACTCATATCGGGTGTGACAGTAAATTGCACGGCGCAGACGCAGTGACCGTGGATTCAAACAAAGGGGAGGGAGCCAGCGTTTTTTTTAACCATCTCCCCGTTCGAAAAATCAATTCAATAAATGGACCCCAGATTGGGGACGTAACAGGGATTAAACTGATGAGTATAGTACTACAGAAAATGCCACTCATATCGGGTGTGACAGTAAATTGCACGGCGCAGACGCAGTGACCGTGGATTCAAACAAAGGGGAGGGAGCCAGCGTTTTTTTTAACCATCTCCCCGTTCGAAAAATCAATTCAATAAATGGACCCCAGATTGGGGACGTAACAGGGATTAAACTGATGAGTATAGTACTACAGAAAATGCCACTCATATCGGGTGTGACAGTAAATTGCACGGCGCAGACGCAGTGACCGTGGATTCAAACAAAGGGGAGAGAGCCAGCGTTTTTTTAACCATCTCCCCGTTTGAAAAATCAATTCAATTCACCTTTCGGGGACCCTTGGTGTACGTGGCTGGGTGGAGGAAGAAACCTTCAATGACATCAACGGGACATGGCTAGCTTGGTATCCAACCTTGTGCAAATGGGGTGTTTGCGGTTGGGCAAAGGGACTGTTTGCGGTTGTTTGCGGTGCATTAAAAGGGGAGTTTGGTCTGTCAATGTCTGTGAAGCGGGTGTAACCCTTACACTACCTGATCGATACAACATCATACCTGATCGTATACACACACTGGATGTTTTAAACCACGTTGTTCAAAAAAATTTAGGATTGTTAGGTGATTTATGCCCTTTATGGATTAAAATCCAACTCTGCGTCAACTATGTAATTTTCAATGGAAGTTTTGCCATTAATCCCCCTCCGACATGCCACAGTCCAGGTGTTAGTCCCCTTGAAACAACTTTCCATAACTACTGTGGCTAGAAAGAGTCCCTGTGGGCTTAAAAATTCGCCTGCCTATTGAAGTCAATTCGCCCGTTCACGAACATTTCCAAAACTTTGCGTTCGCCGTTCGAGAACGGAAAATTTTATGTTCGCGACATCTCTAGCAACCGCCCCTAATGTTTTAGAGAGTCAGCTCAGCAGCAGACCCTCAACCATATTTTTTTCGATGGTCAGCTCAGCAGCAGGCCCTCGCCGATAGTTTTCTCCACGGTCAGATCAGAAGCAGACCCTTGCCACAATGTTTTAGATGGTCAGCTCAGCAGCAGGCCCTCGCCCATAACAGAGGTCTGCGACTAAATAGCGGTTTGATTATTTTCATCTAATTTGCATGTATTTTGGTGTTGTCATTATTTGCCACAAAATGCAAAATTGTCTTCAAATTTATAAAAACATTTTTTCTTTTATATATATTATGGGTTTTTAACCAAATTTAAAGTCCAAATTACAATAAATTAATTCACATAAGTGCATTTAAGATATAAAATGCCCAAAAAACCTTAAAGGGGTTGTCCGAGTTATGTAAAAAAAATATATAGCACTTTAAATTTGATGGTCAGTAATATATACATAAGCTAAGCAAGTTTCAGGGGGAAAAATTATATTTCCTCATTTCCCTAGTTCTCTTCTTGACCCTTTGTTGTTATTTGCAGGTAAACAATCTCTGCCCCTCTTCCCCTGCAAAGGGGGTGAATACAACTGCTCTGAGTTACATGTCTGACTACTGGGATACTCAGCAGCATGCTGTATGTGTAAGCCTCAGCCCTGAGTCTGTGCTTCTAATGGTAGAAGAGGTTAATCTTTCCTGAAGAATCTGACTTTGAAGATGATACGAGACCAAAATTGTTTTCTCAGGAGGAGATGAATGATTTGGTAAGAGACTTGAATCTTCCCAAAGATGCCGCTGAGTTACTCGGATAAAGGCTGAAAAGCAGGAATTTATTGTTGCTAGGAGTGTCATCTTCATAATTCAGACATCGTGAAAAGGAGTTTGTGCCTTACTTCGCCCAAGAAGACAAGTTGGTTTATTGCATCGATGTCGAAGGTCTGATGGGTCAATTTAAAATCCAATATGATTCAGAGCAATGGCGTCTTTCTATAGATTCTTAAAAAAAAAAGTCTCAAAGCAGTTTTACTTCACAATGGTGATTTTTACGCTTCTATACCTGTAGGTCATTCCGTACACTTGAAGGAAACCTACGAGAACTTGGAATTGGCTCTTCGTAAACTTAAATATGAAGACTAGTGATGAGCAGCAGGGGCAATATTCAAATTCGCGATATTTCGCGAATATTTGGGCGAATATTCGCCATATATTCGAGAATTTGCGAATTCATGATCTCCAGGCATTATTTTCTTGATTGCGAAAATTCGCATAAAATTCGCATACAAGGGTTTTTTTTCCGCATAAAAAATTTGCATGATCTGGTATTTTCACAAAAAGCGAATATTCGCAATTACGAATATATTTTGCGAAATTCTAAATATTCGCGAATTCTCAAAGTGCCGATATTCGCGATTAAAATTCGCAATTCGAATATTCGTGATCAACACTAATGAAGACCATGGTTGGCAAGTGTGTGGGGACTTGAAGGTCTTATGCATGCTGCTCGGGCAACAAGCTGGGTATACCAAATACCCTTGTTTTCTGTGTCTATGGGACAGTTGAGGGTGAAAAAAATGTCCTCTGAGAAACTTTGGTACCTTCCCATAAAGTTCTTCTACTACCTCTCCACATAAAATTGGGATTGATGAAGCAATTCGTAAAATCATTTTCAAGAGATGGAGAATGCTTTAAATATTTGGTCACCAAGTTTCCAGGCCTGTCAGAGGCAAAAATGAAGGAAGGTGTGTTTGTCGGACATTAGAAGGCTTATAGTTGATCAAGAGTTTGTCAATACCATGACGGATCCTCAAAAAGAACATTGGATTGCATTTAAAGAAGTCGTACAGAAATTTATAGGCAATAACAAAGATCCTCACTAATGCTGAAAGCATTTCAAGCTTTAGGTTGCCTGATGAGTTTGAAAGTGCATTTCCTCCAGTCCCACATTGACTACTTTCCTGAAAATTTGGGAGCTGTCAGTAGGGAATAAGGTGAACAATTCCACTAAGACATTAAAGAGATGGAAAGGAGATACCAGGTAAAATGGATCATTACAATGATAGCAGACTACTGTTGGATGCTTCAGAGAGACATTCCAGATGCTACTCACAAGCGTAAATGCACCAAGAGGAGCTTCACAGGGAAGAAGAATCAAGTTTACAGTCGTGGCCAAAAGTTTTGAGAATGACACAAATATTAGTTTTCACAAAGTTTGCTGCTAAACTGCTTTTAGATCTTTGTTTCAGGTGTTTCTGTGATGTAGTGAAATATAATTACACACAATTACAGGCTCTTATCGACAATTACGTGACATTTATGCAAAGAGTCAGTATTTGCAGTGTTGGCCCTTCTTTTTCAGGACCTCTGCAATTCGACTGGGCATGCTCTCAATCAACTTCTGGGCCAATTCCTGACTGATAGCAACCCATTCTTTCATAATCACTTCTTGGAGTTTGTCAGAATTAGTGGGTTTTTGTTTGTCCACCCGCCTCTTGAGGATTGACCACAAGTTCTCAATGGGATTAAGATCTGGGGAGTTTCCAGGCCATAGACCCAAAATGTCAACGTTTTGGTCCCCGAGCCACTTAGTTATCACTTTTGACTTATGGCACGGTGCTCCGTCGTGCTGGAAAATGCATTGTTCTTCACCAAACTGTTGTTGGATTGTTGGAAGAAGTTGCTGTTGGAGGGTGTTTTGGTACCATTCTTTATTTATGGCTGTGTTTTGGGGCAAAATTGTGAGTGAGCCCACTCCCTTGGATCAGAAGCAACCCCACACATGAATGGTCTCAGGATGCTTTACTGTTGGCATGACACAGGACTGATGGTAGCGCTCACCTTTTCTTCTCCGGACAAGCCTTTTTCCAGATGCCCCAAACAATCGTAAAGAGGCTTCATCTGAGAATATGACTTTTCCCCCAGTCCTCAGCAGTCCATTCACCAAACTTTCTGCAGAAGATCAATCTGTCCCAGATTTTTTTGGGGAGAGAAGTGGCTTCTTTGCTGCCCTTCTTGACACCAGGCCATCTTCCAAAAGTCTTCGCCTCACTGTGCATGCAGATGCGCTCACACCTGCCTGCTGCCATTCCTGAGCAAGCTCTGCACTGGTGGCACTCTGATCCCACAGCTGAATCCTCTTCAGAGACGATCCTGGCGCTTGCTGGATTTTCTTGGATGCTCTGAAGCCTTCTTAACAAGAATTGAACCTCTTTCCTTGAAGTTCTTGATGATCCTATAAATTGATTGAGGTGCAATCTTAGTAGCCACAATATCCTTGCCTGTGAAGCCATTTTTATGCAACGCAATGATGGCTGCACGCTTTCCTTTGCAGGTCACCATGGTTAACAATGGAAGAACAATGATTTCAAGTATCACCCTCCTTTTAACAGGTCAAGTCTGCCATTTTAACCCAATCAGCCTTGTGCTCGTCAACATTCTCACCTGAGTTAACAAGACGATTACTGAAATGATCTCAGCAGGTCCTTTAATGACAGCAATGAAATGCAGTGGAACGTTATTTTTGGGATTAAGTTAATTTTTATGGCAAAGAAGGACTATGCAATTCATCTGATCACTCTTCATAACATTCTGGAGTATATGCAAATTGCTATTATAAAAACTTAAGCAGCAACTTTTCCAATTTCCAATATTTATGTAATTCTCAAAACTTTTGGCCACAACTGTAGTGTGTGTAGGTGAGCTCATTTTAGTTCAAAAAAGGATGTTCACGAAAAAATTGCAATAAAACTTTAATTTTATAAGGCTGCATATTGCCTTATTTAACATAGTCACCTAAATTGTCAGGAAACGTGATGTCTTATGACAAAATGGAGGTCATTGTCGGATTCGGCAAACTAAAAAACATAAACGTTATGTGGAATAACCAAAACAGCTCTTTAAAAAAAATTTTTTGCACACCTGCAAAATAATCTCCATGGTCAGATCAGCAGCAGGCCCTCACCCCTAATGTTTTACATTGTCAGCTCAGCAGCAGGCCCTCGCCCATAATGTTTTAGATGGTCAGATCAGCAGCAGGCACTCGCCCCTAATGTTTTAGAGTCAGCTCAGCAGCAGACCTTCACCCCTAATGTTTTAGATGGTCAGCTCAGCAGCAGACCCTCACCCTTAATGTTTTAGTTGGTCAACTCAGCAGAATGCCCTCGCCCATAATTTTTTCTATGGTCAGATCAGCAGCAGGCCCTCACCCATAATGTTTTAGATGGTCATCTCAGCAGAATGCCCCGCCCATAATTTTTTCTATGGTCAGATCAATAGCAGGCCCTCCCCCCTAATGTTTTAGATGGTCAGCTCAGCAGCAGGCCCTCGCATCCTAATGTTTTAGATGGTCAGCTCAGCAGCAGGCCCCTCACACCCTAATGTTTTTGATGGTCAGCTCAGCAGCAGATTCTCACCCCTAATGTTTTAGATGGTTAATCAGCAGCAGGTTCTTGCCCCTAATGTTTTAGAGGGTCACCAGCAGGCCCTTGCTCCTAATGTTTTTGAGGGTCACCAGCAGGCCATCAATCCTAATGTTTTAAAGGTGTGTATGATGTCCTCCTTTATGTGTAATAAAGGATGTATTGGAGTGCGGTTCCTTGTAATTTTTGGCAGCCCTTTCACATAGTGCATAGGCTTTATGAGTGTAGGAGTCCCACTACATGAACAATTGTACCATAATGTGAATGAGGCCCTCTTTTATGTGATATACAAGTTGTATCGGAGTGCCTCTTCCTTATAATGTTTGGCAACACTTGCACTTCATATACAAGTAGATATACAGGAAAGAATGCTTCCTAACAATTTGTCCTCTAAAATCGATTTTATCTTCGGTTTTGTGTGTATTATTGTCAGTCTGTAAAACTAGCGTTCTACTCGGACAAGGTTCCCAGCAGCGACCTGGGAGTCCAAGATGCATCCAGACATCCTCCCCATGCTGTTCCCGAACCATTTCAGTGGTGTTTCCATCAATTTCTGATCTTTTCATGTGAACCAGACACCCTCCCCTCTTCAGAGCACGGGATGCCTGGTTTTATGCTCGGGTTCTCCCATTGACTTTCAT
This sequence comes from Bufo gargarizans, assembly GCF_014858855.1. Classification (NCBI taxonomy): domain Eukaryota; kingdom Metazoa; phylum Chordata; class Amphibia; order Anura; family Bufonidae; genus Bufo; species Bufo gargarizans. The sequence continues at coordinate 322,474,614 of NC_058084.1, forward strand.
TGTGCTCGGGCATCCTGGAGTTTTCTATTTGAGCACTTTGGTGCTCGATCAACACTATTGTATATCTATTGTTCATCATCTTTTTGAAACCTTTCAGTACTGTTAATTTTTTACTATATTAAATCTTACATTTATTAAGTAGTTATTTGCTGCTCTATTTGTACCTACACCCTCTAAGTACCACTTTGTTGCATTTCTGTGAGTGCTGTGCATCTATAACTGGGGTTTTACCTCGACCATACTGACAAATTGTAGTAGCGTTGTGTATGGATGTGTGCACTTATTTGGAGGTTGCTTCACTCTTTGGAAGCCTAATGCATTAGGTGAGTTTGAAAGCAAGAATCAACAATCACAACAAAGTCACAGGTGTTGTGATTTCCAGAGTGCCCCTTGTGGCCTGTTGTGTTTCATGTGTGCGCTAACATGACTGCATACATATGACATTTTGCTAAATTTTTATACCATATTTTTTATTTTGCGGGGGGTTGACAAAAATAGCTATTTGGCAATGGTTTAAGTTTTTTTATGACATTCACGACGTGGGAAAACTAGTGTGATCCTTTTTTAGATCAAGTTGTCATACCAATTACAGTATGTGTAGTTTATTTTTTTATTTTTTTTATTTTGTAACCAATTTAAAGGCGGGGATATGGGAAAGGGGGCAATTTTTATTTGTACTTGAATTTGTTTGTACATATTTTTTGGGGAGTCCCACTTGGAGTTTTGAAGGTACAGTGGTCCAATCAGTGTTACAATACATTCCAATAGTCATCTATTGCAGTGTTTTGTATCTGTCACTTTTACACTGACAGTAGCCTACCATACCCTGCCTGTAGACAGGCTTCTGCACATGGCAGGCCCAGAGGCATATGAGGAAAGTAATTTTTAAAACTAAAAAAAAAAATCATCATGAAACCGAACGCTTGCTAGGAGAACTTTAAACTGGGATCACAAAGTGATCTAAAATCAGGCTACCATTGCATTAAAATTCGAATTACAATACAACAATTATTCTCTATCAGAAAAAAGTTTAAATTAACACATAGCTTGTAAAGGCTGACACACATACTCATATTATGCTGTTTATTCCATGAATACCATTTTAACATTAATAAATAAACCAACTGGTTCTTTTCTGCATGAATATATAAATGAAAATATTTCTTTTTCCATAAGAATGCACAGGTAAACTGAACACAATGAATCTACAAGTACAAGTACTTTTTTTTTTAAAGCAGATGTGAAAAGTCACGAAAAACAAAGATAGAAGTAAAGTACATGAAATGTGTTTCACTTATAATAAATAAATGTGCTTTGTTTGTAATGAAACAGGCTAATTAACATTGTATGTTATCATTGACCAGGGCTTTGGAAATAGACGCAGAGCAACATTTATGCAAGGAAGCAAATGCAATCTTGCAGAATTAAAGAGCCTTAGAATTATTTGTGCTGTTTAAATGTGCAGGGAAGGAATTGCGTTAGGAAATGAGGCAATCATCCAGAACTCTTCATTTCTTCAGTTACTTAATTAGAAAATGAGTTCAGTCTAAGGAAGGGAAAAGATTAGTGTTGTGTGGTGAAATTGCTAAACGTATTTTCAATGCGAATGGGTTTTGGATGAATCTATGTATATTTATTTTTGTTATACTCTCCAGTGAGTGACATGATATCATTCATTTAAGTGAAGGGAAAAAAGCAAACCTGAATTACAGAACAGTAGTGTATAATTATTATTTATCCGTAATTTTTGTCTTTAGCTTTTTAAAATTTTAGGTAAATTTAATTTAATAAAAAAACTAATAAATAAGAACAATCCACTGGTAAGAGGTGGACTGTGACATTAATACATTAAATGAATAAAATTACGGATGAATAATTAGTCTAAAAATATTAGTACAGTTCTAGGCTAATTATTAATGTATTAATATATTTTAAATCTTGATTATTAATTCTAGAATTAAAATATTTAGAGCTTAATTGATAATAAAAGTTGTTGAGCCAACTATCATACTGATAAGCTAGTATAATGAACAAGTATCTTTGATACTTATCATAAAATGCTGAGACAAAATGAGAAAAAGGAAAAATATAAAAAATTATTTTGTCATAGTATTAATGTAAACATTCAACTAATCCCTTCTCAACATATTACGTAATAGTACGTCATGACGGCAGGTGCGTTCCCACATTTTGACATTTTGATCGGGCGGGCAGCGGAGTAATGCGCGCCCGATCACTGCAGGGGCCCGGCAGTCCCTGGTAGCCGGGCCCCTGCTGTATCCGCCGGCATTGCTGTACAAGCCGATGCCGGTGGATAAACCTCTTCTATGCTGCGATCAGCGCTGACCACGGCATAGAAGGGATTTGCGGCGGGTGAGGGAGCCCATCGGGTCCCCACACTGCTTTGGCAGGGACCCGATTGGTGAGAAGGCAGCCGATGCCGTGCAGAGGCTGCCTAATGCCTTGCATGGCATCGGGACCTGACTTTTATGGGTGCCCAGGAGATCCAGCCTCAGGCTGGGTCTCCTAGGCAACCTGTTAGTGTATTATAAGGTTCTTCTATCTTCATTCCGCAGGACCTGCACTGACATCACCGCGCTCACCACGTGGTGAGCGCGATGACGTCACCGAAGGTCCTTTTCCAGCCAGGTCCTGCAAGACGAAGAAAACTAAGATGAGCCTGGCTGCGCGATCAAGTGGATGAGGGAAACCTCATGAGGTTGAGAATGAGGTTATAATGGAAAATAATAAAGTAAATGGGGTCCCTGGTAACTCATCCCTCGTCTCCTTAGCAACCATGAGTGAAAATCGCATTGCATCCGCACTTGCTTGTGGATGCTTTTGATTTTCACGCATCCCCATTAATTTCTATGGGGCCTGTGTTGCGTGAAAAATGCAGAATATAGAACATGCTGCGATTTTCACACAACGCACAATTGATGCGTGAAAATCACCGCTCATATGAACAGCCCCATTGAAGGGAATGGGTCCGGATTCAGTGCGGGTGCAATGCAATCACCTCATGCATTGCACCTGCGTGGAATTCTCGCCCGTTTAAAAGGGGTCTAACAGGCAATGCATTACAATACAGATGTATTGCAATGCATTGCAGAGGGGAGCAGACCCCCAAAAGTAAAGTCCCAGAGTGGGACAGATATAAAGTTAAAAAAAAGTAAAAAAAAAGAGTTTTTAATTGCATTTCAAGTAAAAAAAGAGAAAAATGCCCCTTTTCCTTGATTTTATATAATAAAATAGAAGAACAAAACAAGACACACACATATTAGGTATCGCCACATCCGTAACGACCGGCTCTATAAATATATCACATGATCCATCCCGTCCGATAAACACCGTAAAAAATCTAATAAAAACTGATTAAAAGAAAGCCATTTTTGTCACCTTCATATGTCCCCCAAAATGATACCAATAAAACCGTCACCTCATCCCGCAAGAAAGAGCCCCTACATAAGACAATCTCTCAAAAAATAAAAAAAACTATAGCTCTTAGAACATGGAGACACTAAAATCATTGGGTTTCAAAAATGCAATTATTGTGTTAAAGTGAAATCAATAAAAAAAAGTATACACATTAGGTTATCGCCGCATCCGTAACAACTAGCTCCATAAAAATATCACATGACCTAACTTCTCAGGTGACCAACGTAAAAAAAAATATATATATCTAAAAAAGCTGTTTTTGGTCACCAAACATCATTTAAAGTACAACACCAAGAGATCAAAAAGGCATATGCCCCCAAAATAGAACTAATCAAACCGTCGTCATATCCCGCAAAAAATGAGCCCCTACCTAAGACAATCGGTCAGAAAATAAAAAAAATATGTCTCTCAGACTATGGAGACACTAAAACATTTTTTTTTTTTTGCTTCAAAAATGCCTTTATTGTGTAAAACTTAAATGAATAAGAAAAAGTACACATATTAAGTATTGCCACATCCGTAAAGAAGACCTGCTCTATAGAAATATCATGTGACCTAACCCCTTAGGTGAATGCTGTAAAAATAAATAAATAAAAACTGCCAAAACAATCAATTTTTTGGGTCACCTTGCCTCATAAAGTGTAATAATGAATTATTAAAACCTCATATGTACCCAAAAATGGCACCAATAAAAATGTCAACTCTTCCTGCAAAAAATGAGCCCCTGCACAAAACGATTGGCAGAAAAATGAAAAAATATGGTGTTCAGAAAATGGAGACACAAAAACATTTTTTTTTCAAAAATGCTTTATTATGTAGAACTGAAACAAACAAAAAAAGTAGACATATTTGATATCACCGCGTCCGTAACAACCTTCTCTATAAAAATAGCGCATGATCTAACCTGGCAGATGAACGTTGTAAAAGATAAAAACAGTGCCAAAGCAGCCATTTTTTGGTTACCTTACCTCACGAAAAACGTAATATAGAGTGATTAAAAATCATGTGTACCCCCAAAATAGTACCAATAAAACTCACCTTATCCCCTAGTTTCCAAAATTGGGTCACTTTTGTGAGTTTCTACTGTAGGGGTTCATCACGGGGCTTCAAATTGGACATAGTGTCTAAAACCAGTCAAGCAAAATCTGCCTTCCAAAAACCATGCGTCAGTACTTTCCTTCTGCGCCCTGCCATGCACCTTTACATCAGTTTACGATCATATGTGGGGTGTTTCTGTAAACCTCAGACACAGGATAATAAATGTTGAGTTTTGTTTGGCTGTTAACCCTCAATGTGTTAAAGAAAAAAATGGATTAAAATGGAAAATCTGCCAAAGAAGTTAAATTTAGAAATTTCATCTCCATTTTCCTGTAATTCTCGTGGAACACCTAAAGGGTTAACAAAGTTAGTGAAATCTGTTTTGAGTAACCTGAGGGGTGTAGTTTCTACAATGGGGTCCTTTATGGAGGGTTTCTATTATGTAAGTCCCTACAAAGTGTCTTAAGACCTGAACTGGTCCTTAAAAAGTGGGTTTTGGACATTTTCTTAAGAATTTTAAGAATTGCTTCTAAAATTCTAAGCCATCTAACATCCCAAAAAAATAAAATGACATTTACAAAATTATGCAAACATAAAGTAGACATATGGGGAATGTTAAGTAATAAATATTTTATGAGGTATTACTTTCTGTTTTACAAGCAGAGAAATTGAAATTTAGAAAATTGTGAATGTTTCAATTTTTTTTGTCAATTTGGGATTTTTTCATAAATAAATGTAAAATATATTAACTCAAATTAATGACTGTCATGAAGTACAATGTGTCACTAGAAAACATTCTCAGAATGGCTAAATAAAAGTGCTCCAAAGTTATACCACCTAAAGTGACACATGTCAGATTAGCAAAAAATGGCCTGGGCAGGAAGGTGAAAACTGGCCCGGGGTAGAAGTGGTTAAATAATTTTTATAGTTGCTTGTACAATAATATTCCTCACTGCGCCGCCTTCGTCACAGTGAGGAAGCTGGCTCTAGGAGCGCATCCTTTACTCACTGCGCCTGCGCCGAATACAGAAGTGGACGGCGCAGGCGCGGGATTTTGTCAGTAATGCTGCGAACTTGGACATCAATCAAGAGGAGCGGGGCGAGCTAGACGGAGGACCTGGGTGGGATAAATGGTTAGTAGACCGAGCCTCCAGGTGCAGAATCAACGCCCACATAGCATCTAGAGGCTAATTAGCATATTGTAAAAGTGTGCTTTTTTAGGAGAACGTCGGCAGGGACACAAGTATAAAGAACACTATTATATACTGCTGACATTAGCACATCGCTAATGTCTGTTGGCTACATAACAGAAATTCTGATGGTAGAAACCCTTTAAACTGACTTTTGAGCACACCAAAAACATTTTCTATCTCTGAAATCAATAATAATACATTCAATGGTAACTTCGCTCTGAAATAACCCTTTATGTGCATCTGTATATTTCAAAAATATTCAGTGTGAAATTGGAAAGAAATACTTTTTGCCATTGTCATAAGTGAAAATTCATCTTACCAAACTGAAAATCGATGCTTCTCCAGTTCATCCAAATAAGAAGTATTCGTTGAGCATTTATCTGATTCCTTATCTTCACTTGTTTCAGTTTTTGGCTTCCACTGAAATTGCTTTCCAGGGGAATCTTTTTCCTTTTTCTGTACAAAAAACATATTATAATACAAAGAAATCAAAATGTATATCATTGACTCAAAATTATGAACTAACATACAGTCAGGTCCATAAATATTGGGACATCAACACAATTCTAACATTTTTGGCTCTATACACCAACACAATAGATTTGAAATGAAACTAACAAGATGTGCTTTAACTGCAGACTGTCAGCTTTAATTTGAGGAAATTTACATCCAAATCAGGTGAACAGTGTAGGAATTACAACAGTTTGCATATGTGCCTCCCACTTGTTAAGGAACCAAAAGTAATGGTACATAATAATAATCATAAATCAAACTTTCACTTTTTAATACTTGGTTGCAAATCCTTTGCAGTCAATTACAGCCTGAATTCTGGAATGCATAGACATCACCAGATGCTGAGTTTCATCCCTGGTGATGCTCTGCCAGGCCTCTACTGCAACTGTCTTCAGTTCCTGCTTGTTCTTGGGGCATTTCCCTTCAGTCTTTGGCAAGTGAAATGCATGCTCAATCAGATTCAGGTCAGGTGATTGCCTTGGCCATTGCATAACATACCACTTCTTTCCCTTAAAAAACTCTTTGGTTGCTTTTGCAGTATGCTTTGGGTCATTGTCTATCTGCACTGTGAAGCGCCGTCCAATGAGTTCTGAAGCATTTGGCTGAATATGAGCAGATAATATTGCCCGAAACACTTCAGAATTCATCCTGCTGCTTTTGTCAGCAGTCACATCATAAATAAATACAAGAGAACCAGTTCCATTGGCAACCATACATGGCCACACCATGACACTACCACCACCATGCTTCACTGATGAGCTGGCATGCTTAGGATCATGAGCAGTTCCTTTCCTTCTCCATACTCTTCTCTTCCCATCACTCTGGTACAAGTTGATCTTGGTCTCATCTGTCCATAGGATGTTGTTCCAGAATTGTGAAGGCTTTTTTAGATGTCGTTTGGCAAACTCTAATCTGGCCTTCCTGTTTTTGAGGTTCACCAATGGTTTACATCTTGTGGTGAACCCTCTGTATTCACTCTGGTGAAGTCTCCTCTTGATTGTTGACTTTGACACACATACACCTACCTCCTGGAGAGTGTTTTTGATCTGGCCAACTGTTGTGAAGGGTGTTTTCTTCACCAGGGAAAGAATTCTTCGGTCAACTACCACAGTTGTTTTCCGTGGACTTTCGGGTCTTTTGGTGTTGCTAAGCTCACTGGTCCGTTCCTTCTTTTTAAGAATGTTCCAAACAGTTGTTTTGGCCACGCCTAATGTTTTTGCTATCTCTCTGATGGGTTTGTTGTGTTTTTTTCAGCCTAATGATAGCTTGCTTCACTGATAGTGACAGCTCTTTGGATCTCATCTTGAGAGTTCATAGCAACAGATTCCAAATGCAAATAGCACACTTCAAATGAACTCTGGACCTTTTATCTGCTCATTTAATTGGGATAATGAAGGAAATAACACACACCTGGCATTGGAACAGCTGAGAAACTAATTGTCCCATTACTTTTGGTCCCATAACAAGTGGGAGGCACATATGAAAACTGTTGTAATTCCTACACCGTTCACCTAATTTGATGTAAATACCCTCAAATTAAAGCTGACAGTCTGCAGTTAAAGCACATCTTGTTCGTTTCATTTCAAATCTATTGTGGTGGTGTATAGAGCCAAAAATGTTAAAATTGTGTTGATGTCCCAATATTTATGGACATGACTGTAGATTTATGTCTCTATAAAAATACTTATATGCACCTTAACTATTTTTAAAGTGGTATTCCCATCACTTGTTGTTAGTAACCTCTCCATTCTCCAATAGTGATTCTGAAGCAAATACTTTTTTTTTTGTTATTAGAAGTTAATTAATTGCAACTGTTACTAATTGGGAGTGTGTCCCTGCACATTTTGACATACTGATTGGACAGTGGCAGTCTTTGCAGGAACATACCTCCCACTGGTAACACCCACTTTTGAATTTATTAATAAAATTCTATTAGCAATGACTGAGGATTGGAACAACATAGAGTCATTGGAATCGAAGCTCTACAATCGTGAATGGAGATTCAACCTCTGGGACCTTCACCAATCATGAAGGTTAAAGGGTTGCATTGATGACATAGTGTATCCCAAACTCAGTCTTCCCTAATGCTCTTGAGCACTGTAACATGCCCATATTCTTGAATGGATGTCAGCTGCAGTTCTCTGCATAGTGGGTTGCTGCTTAAAATACGTGAAGGAGATAACTTTTCTAACTCAGTGTTGTGGCCCCTTTATTCTCATAGGTGGAAACCAGTCACCACCTATAAATTGATAGCTTATCCTAAGGATATGCCATCAGTTTATAAAATTAGAATATCTCATTAAAATTTGGGTAATAAAATATTTTTTTATATAATGACATTATATCATTATTCCTCCCTTAAAGGTGTTTTCCCATAAAAAAAATCTTCAATTTTCAAACCAGCGCCTGAACCTGAATACTTTTGTAATTGCATATCATTAAAAATTTAGTATAGCTACTAAGTTATTTGATAAAATGTATCTGCATAGAGCCACCTGTTTGTATTGTTTTCTTATTTTTTTTTGTCTGACTCACTGAGATGGCTGCAAATGCTCAGTTTCATCCTTTAAGTGGCTCTTGAGCTGTGATAGCGAGAGAACTGCAACAGAGAGGATACTCCCATTGAGTGGTCAGCTTGATATAAATCTAGCAAAGCAATTGGAGCAATGAATGGGGAGATCTCTGGATCCACATGAGATAAATGACCGGTTCTAGGTTTGTTTGAAAGAGAGTGCAATGTATAATATCATGTCTGATTTTCATTTTTTACATTAATCATGAGATAACCCCTTTAACAAGCGGAGGAACAATAGAGGAAAACATAAGAACTTCCTGCCATCTTGGATTGTTCTTCTATGAGAATAGCTCAACAACTTCTAAGTTGTCTCCTCTCAGCAGTAAACTATGATATATTCTGCTAACAAAAAACTGTAGGAAAGTGACAGTGATTTTCCAGTTTCTGTAAATAAAGTTTACGCATTGCAGAGTTGAAATTCCACGGGTTAGTTGCAGATTTCATCTTCTACCTGGACATAGTAAACTCTGTGACAGAGCTCCAAAACATAAATTAACAAGCTGTGGATTTAAAATTCGTACTGCATGTCAAGTTATATGCAATATTGTTGTGGAAAGATTTTTTGAAACTTCATCCACTTTGCTGAGTACAATTCCGCTATGGAAAACCTGCAGTATACACACCACTTGGAGCCGTATCTTCACGGTATAGTCATCAGAGTTATGTATTGTACCAAGCCATGCCCCTGTGTGATGATCCTATGACCAGGACAGATGATGACCTTCTGGAACTAGGTATCCATGAAATACAACAAATAGATCTTGAAAGCTTCAAACCCTTGATATGAAACAAATTAAGTTGTCCTGGCTGAAAACCCTTATCATAAAGGGAATGACTATAATAACATTATATTTTGATATAAATGCATATGATGAGATGTATTTGATTCCATATAATTCACTAGCCCAATTAATTACACTTTGAAATGTGGATTGTAGAAATTAAATGTGTGTGTGTGTGTGTGTGTGTGTGTGTGTGTGTGTGTGTGGCATAGCACATGACTATGTGAACAGATATGCAAAAACTAATGAATAAAAATACTATATTTAACATCTGCCATGAATTTTCTCTCAATTGGTGGTAAGTTTCAGCATAAACATATTTATTAATGTGAACAGCTTAGAAATGTTCCTGTGTATTTAGTCACTGTAATTACTCATTGGCTGCCTTTTCATTCTACTTACTGCATATATTTGCCATTAAATTACACATTTGATTCTATGTTAGGCAGACCCTATAAACTCAATCAACATGACCTTCCGGTTAATTTCAATTCACAAACTTCGCAAAAAAAATACTCATGTTGGCTAACATGACTATACAGTCTTTAAAGGCATTAAATTATGGAAAAAAATATTTATCTGAAATTTTAGGTATTTTTAAAGGCCCCTTTAGAAGGGTTTATTAAGCAGGCAACTATCAGTTATAAATCATTCAACCCCATTAATTGCCTATTTATCAGAGGAAGTAAGGCCTCTTTCACACGGGCGAGTATTCCGCGCGGATGTGATGCGTGAGTTGAACGCATTGCACCCGCACTGAATACCGACCCATTCATTTCTATGGGGCTGTTCACATGAGCGGTGATTTTCACGCATCACTTATGCGTTGCGTGAAAATCGCAGCATGCTCCTCTTTGTGCGTTGCGGTGCGATAATCCACGCAACGCAGGCCCCATAGAAGTGAATGGGGTTGCGTGAAAATCGCAAGCATCCGCAAGCAAGTGCGGATGCGGTGCGATTTTCACGCACGGTTGCTAGGAGACGATCGGGATGGAGACCCGATCATTATTATTTTCCCTTATAACATGGTTATAAGGGGAAATAATAGCATTCTGATTACAGAATGCATAGTAAAATTGCGCTGGAAGGGTTAAAAAAAATAATTTAACTCACCTTAATCCACTTGCTCGCGTAGGCCGGCATCTCCTTCTGTCTTCATCTGAGCTATGGGCAGTAACAAGGACCTTTGGTGACGTCACAGTCATCACATGATCCATCACAATGGTAAAAGAACATGTGATGGATCATGTGATGACCGGAGTGACGTCATCACAGGTCCTGTTCATGTATTTAATGCTCACCCCAGGTCCTGTTCAGCAAAGGAGCCAGAAGGAGATGCCGGCTACGCGAGCAAGTGGATTAAGGTGAGTTAAAAAAAAATTCAACCCTTCCAGCGCAATTTTACTATGCATTCTGTATTCAGAATGCTATTATTTTCCCTTATAGCCATGTTGTAAGGGAAAATAATACAATCTACAGAACTTCGATCCTAAGCCTGAACTTCTGTGAAGAAGTTCAGGTTTGGGTACCAAACACGCGCAATTTTTCTCACGCGAGTGCAAAACGCATGACAATGTTTTGCACTCGCGCGGAAAAATCGCGGGTGTTCCCGCAACGCACCCGCACATTTTCCTGCAACGCCCGTGTGAAAGGGGCCTAAGAAATGCATTTAAGACCACAGCATCTGAGGAGGAAGACAAAGGAAGGGGGGTCCCTCTGTCCTCCAATTGAAGTTTCATGGTGAAATAGCAGGGCTTTGATCGGCAGCTAAGGCTGAGTTCACATGGGCAAGATTTCCGCGCGGGTGCAAAGCGGGAGGTGAACGCATTGCACCCGCACTGAATCCTGACCAATTTATTTCAATGGGTCTGTGTACATGAGCGTTGCTTTTCACGCATCAGTTCTGCGTTGCGTGAAAATCGCAGCATGTTCTATATTCTGCGTTTTTCACTCAGCCCGGGCCCCATAGAAGTGAATGGGGCTGCGTGGAAAATGCATTGCATCCGCAAGCAAGTGCGGATGCAATGCGTTTTTCACTGATGGTTGCTAGGAGATGTTGTTTGTAAACCTTCAGTTTTTTATCATGCGCGTGAAAAACGCATCAAAACGCATTGCACCCACGTGGAAAAAACTGAACAACTGAATGCAATCGCAGACAAAACTTGCTTGCAAAATGGTGCGAGTTTCACTGAACGCACCCTGAACGCATCCTGACCTAATCCGTCACGCCCGTGTGAACTCAGCCTAACTATACCACTTTCGGGATACGTAGACTGGTTATTGAGGCCCCTTTTAAAAGGCACTCCCACGTATCTAAAGGACACCGGGGACTTCCTCCGTGCCCTTAATTCGCTTGAGTGGCAGGAGGAATTCCACCTTGTGTCCTTAGACGTGGAGAGCTTGTATACCAGAATTCCACATGACGCAGGACTTAGAGCCATAGCGAGGGTCCTTAGCAGCTCCGACAAGGGCAGCACTTTTTCACAGTTTATCCACGAGTCCCTCGACCTGATATTATCCAACAATGTCTTCCAATTTGGAAGTCAGTGGTACCGCCAGATACTAGGTACGGCGATGGGCACTCCGGTGTCGTGTACCTTCGCCAACCTGTATCTGGCGGTATTCGAAGAGACCTACGTCTTCTCCATACAGAACCCCTTTCTTAGATACATCCACCTTTACCTGCGGTACGTGGACGACGTGTTTCTGGTCTGGTCGGGCAGCGAAATTCAGTGTGCACAGTTTGTGAAATACATCAATGATATCAACCAGATGAATATGAAATTTACCCTCAACTTCGGAGGTGACAGTCTAGAATTCCTGGACGTCAAGGTCTCCGTAGTTGATGGTATCATACAGACAACAGGTTTCCGCAAGCCGACAGCCACCAATTCGCTGCTCCACCAGACCAGTTTCCACCCCCCTGCAGTTAAAGATGCTGTCCCGTATGGGCAATTTATACGCCTCCGCAGGATTAACAGTACAGAGAAGGATTACTACAGGCAGGCCCACCAACTCAGAGACAGGTTGCTCGAGAGAGGATATTCTAAGAGAGACGTCACTGATGCTATGTATAGAGCGGCTTTCCGCCCTAGACATAGCTTACTTAGTGACCAGGTCCACAAGGACAATGAAGATAGGTTCACTTTCATCTTCAAGTACAGTCCGGTGGCAGATATTGTTAAACGAGCGGTACTTAATAACTGGGATCTACTGAAGGGTGACCCCAGTATGGGAGATATAGTCTCCCAACGACCACTAGTTGCCTTTAGAAAATGTCACACCTTGAGAGACAGGTTAGTTCACAGCACATTGGGACGGTCCCAACAGCCAAATTGGCTTCAAAGTAGGAGACCCCAAGGCAATTTCAAGTGTGGGATGTGTTCCTTCTGCCGCTACAACTCACAGGCGAAATCGCTGTCTTTAGGAGGCGTCACACACCGAGTGAATGACTTCATTACATGTCGCACTACCCATGTCGTTTACGTCATTTCATGCACCTGTGGCAGGTTTTACATCGGTAAGACCATTAGGTCCCTATTTGAGCGCATACGGGAACATCTCGGCTCCATTAGGACAGGACATGGCTCTCCGCGCCTTGTTGACCACGTACGCTCTGCCCACAAAGGTGATCCATCGAGCCTCTCCTTCGCTGGGATAGAGGCGGTGGGCCCCATCCCTAGGGGTGGGGACCGCCACCGCCTTCTGTTGCAGCGGGAGGCTCGATGGATCATCAAAACGGGAGCCATGGGCCCACATGGTCTAAATGACAAAAACGACATGGCGGTCTTCCTTTGAAAACAATTTTGCATTCCTTTTTCCACACAGTTTAGGTAGCAGCATGTTTCAGTGTTCATATATAAAACCTGCATATGCATCACAACTTGATTATTAGCTTTTCCAGGCTTTTGTCTCCAACCTCTCTCATCTTTGCCCCCCCTTGTGGAACGGGTTTTCAAACCACAACCTAAGTGTGTGCTTCCACAATTGTGGCACTCTTTGCTCTCCCTTTCAATGCCATTGGAATTTGTCCCCTCCCTTTGATATTTAAGGTATGCCATCTAGTATCTTGCTGCAATAACTTGCAGCTACTTTGTATAACATTGCATTGATCCCATTCTGTTTTGTTTCATTGTGCGCACCTGGGGAGCGTCCATGGTTGTCATGGCGATGACCCGGATCAACCTTTAAATAGTACGTCAGTACGCCGGCACATGAGCAGCGGTCCGAGGAAGCGCGACTTGCGCGAAACGGCCGTCACCGCTTGACACACCTGGACCTGTCCGCTCCCCAGCCAGTGCACACAGATCTACTTTGCTGTTTCGCAAAATAAAAGCATCGAATCGACCCTGGTGAGTGCCGCGCATCTATTACCTACACTTCTGAACTCAGCCTAAGACAGCCTGGGGCCTTGTGAAGGCTTCCAGTAGTGTAAGGCCTCATGCACGCGACAGTATTTTTTCACTGTCCGCAAAACGGGGTTCCGTTGGTCCGTGATCCGTGACCGTTTTTTCGTCCGTGGGTCTTCCTTGATTTTTGGAGGATCCACGGACATGAAAAAAAAGTTTTGGTGTCCGCCTGGCCGTGCGGAGCCAAACGGATGCGTCCTGAATTACAATGCAAGTCAATGGGGACACAATATGGTGCAATTGCAAACGGTTCTGTCCCCATTGACTTTCAATGTAAAGTCAGGAGTCCCTTTTATACCATCGGATCAGAGTTTTCTCCAATCCGATGGTATATTTTAACTTGAAGCGTCCCCATCACCATGGGAACGCCTCTATGTTAGAATATGCCATCAGATTTGAGTTACATCGTGAAAACTCATATCCGACAGTATATTCTAACACAGAGGCGTTCCCTCAGTGATGGGGACGCTTCTAGTTAGAATATACTACAAACTGTGTACATGACTGCCCCCTGCTGCCTGGCAGCCCCTGATCTCTTACAGGGGGCCGTGATCAGCACAATTAACCCCTCAGGTGCCACACCTGAAGGGGTTAATTGTGCGTATCATAGCCCCCTGTAAGAGATCAGGGCTGCCAGGCAGCAGGGGGCAGACCCCCCTCCCTCCCCAGTTTGAATATCATTGGTGGCCAGTGCGGCCCCCCCTCCCTCCCTCTATTGTATTAATAACATTGGTGGCACAGTGTGCAGCCTCCCCCGGCCCCCCCTCCCTCTATTGTAATAATAACATTGGTGGCCAGTGTGCGGCCTCCCCTGGCCCCCCTCCCTCCCTCTATTGTAATAATAACATTTTTGGCCAGTGTGCGGGCCCCCCCTCCCTCCCTCCCTCTATTGCATTAATAACATTGGTGGCCAGTGTGCGGCCTCCCCCGGCCCCCCCCCTCCCTCTATTGCATTATTAACATTGGTGGCCAGTGTGCGGCCTCCCCCGGCCCCCCCTCCCTCCCTCTATTGCATTAATAACATTGGTGGCCAGTGTGCGGCCTCCCCTCTCCCCCCCTCGATCATTGGTGGCAGCGGAGTTCCGATCGTAGTCCCAGTTTAATCGATGGGGCTCCGATCGGTAACCATGGCAACCAGGACGCTACTGCAGTCCTGGTTGCCATGGTTACTTAGCAATAGTAGAAACATCATACTTACCTGCTGGCTGCTGCGATGTCTGTGTCCGGCCGGGAGCTCCTCCTACTGGTAAGTGACAGGTCTGTGCGGCACATTGCTAAATGAACTGTCACTTACCAGTAGGAGGAGCTCCCGGCCAGACACAGACATCACAGCAGCCAGCAGGTAAGTATGATGCTTCTACTATTGCTAAGTAACCATGGCAACCAGGACTGCAGTAGCGTCCTGGTTGCCATGGTTACCGATCGGAGCCCCAGCGATTAAACTGGGACTACGATCGGAACTCCGCTGCCACCAATGATCGGGGGGGGGGGAGAGGGGAGGCCACACACTGGCCACCAATGTTATTAATGCAATAGAGGGAGGGAGGACGCACACTGTGCCACCAACGTATTAATACAATAGAGGGAGGAAGGAGGGGGCCGGGGGGGCGCACACTGGCCACCAACGTATTAATACAATAGAGGGAGGAAGGGGGGGGCCAGGGGGGGCGCACACTGTGCCACCAATGTTATTAATACAATAGAGGGAGGGAGGAGGGGGTCCGCTCTGGCCACCAATGAAATTTAAACTGGGGAGGGAGGGGGGTCTGCCCCCTGCTGCCTGGCAGCCCCGGATCTCTTACAGGGGGCTATGATACGCACAATTAACCCCTTCAGGTGCAGCACCTGAGGGGTTAATTGTACGGATCACAGCCCCCTGTAAGAGATCGGGTGCTGCCAGGTAGCAGGGGGCAGTCATGTACACAGTTCATTGTATATTCTAACTAGAAGCGTCCCCATCTCTATGGGAACGCCTCTGTGTTAGAATATACTGTCGGATCTGAGTTTTCACGAAGTGAAAACTCAGCTCTGAAAAAGCTTTTATGCAGACGGATCTTCGGATCCGTCTGTATGAAAGTAACCTACGGCCACGGATCACGGACACGGATGCCAATCTTGTGTGTATCCGTGTTCTTTCGCGGACCCATTGACTTGAATGGGTCCGTGAACCGTTGTCCGTCAAAAAAATAGGACAGGTCATATTTTTTTGACGAACAGGATACACAGATCACGGAGGCGGATGACAAACGGTGCATTTTCTGAGTTTTCAACGGACCCATTGAAAGTCAATGGGTCCGCAGAAAATCACGGAAAACTGAACAACGGCCACGGGTGCACACAACGGTCGTGCGCATGAGGCCTAATAGTGAGCTGTCTGAAAAGCCATGCCTGAGGCACTGCTTGACTGAATGATGTAGATTAAAAATATTGAGTGGCCAATTTGCTTCATTTTTCTGTGTCACCTGCCCCTCCCACAGAAAAATTGAATAAAAAGTGATCAAAAGTACCACAATAAAAACTACAGCGTGCCCTGCAAAAGAAACAGCCCTTACACAGCTCTGTAGAAGGAAATATAAAAAAGTTGTCAGAAAATTTTATTTTTTAAAACGTAGAAAAATATAATAAAAACAAAATATATTTGATATCACTATAATCGTACTACTGACCCACTGAATAAGATTGTCATGTCATTTTCAAAAACACTTGCTGGAGTTGCCAATTTTTTTCCTAATTTTACCCCACACATAATTTCTTCCTGTTTTCCAATACAAGCTATGGTAAATTAAATGGTGCTATTAAAAATACAACTTGTCTCACAAAAAACGAATCCTTAAACCGTTATGTGAACAGAAAACTAAAAGAAAATTATGGTTCCTGGAAGGTAAGGAAGAAAAAATGCGAAGGAAAAAATTAAGTAGACTGAAAGAGTTCATTCCCATGGTTTTGTTGTGGAAAAGTTATTTAATTCAGTAATCAGATAAAAGATAGAAGGCACATACACTAAAGAAAATGAAAAGAAAGCAAAAGGCTCAATTTGTCCAAGTACTTCTTAGGTTTGTGCAACAGTTTAACAGATACCATGCAATCGAGAAGCGGCTTCAATGTGGGAAACCGAGTTTTAGGGGAGTATGGAGAACTAGAAAGATTGGGGGCTGGCAAGAGATATAGAACAAAGTCTAAGAAAACTTCAGCTGGCCATACTCATTAGATTAAAGTAATGTAATGTGCGCTAGAGTATCCTGTCTGTCCCTTCCTGGCAGATGTTGGTGGAAAGAAAGATCATGTTGGTTTTCAGGCATGTTGGTGATGGCAAAGGCTTATTTCCTTCCTTAATTAAAATAAGCACGTGTGTTTTGCCCAGACGGATATGTATATGTATAAAGTAGTGGAATTTTCTGTCAGCCGAATTAGATTTTGGCTGACAGCTGTTTCATATTTTTAACTGATTTAGGTTCCACTCACACGACATTTGTAACATATAGTTGAAGTATACATACCTATTATTTTTCTTTCTAAAAATTTATGCATGAAATAAGGAAAGGAGTATGCAGAAGCTGTTGACCACTGTTCATTGGACCAAATGCATTCATTTGGACCATAGAAACTTATTGTTATGCACCTCAGTCAACTGCAGAAATGATTTTTGGAGAATGGCTCCAGCAGCAACCAAATAACTTCCTACACTTCAGCAAAGACCTCTGTCTTCTGTAGAGATCTTGCTGGCTCAGGCCATGACTTTCCTCGGATAATGTTAATGGGTTACCAATGCAAACAGAGCTCGATTTAAAAGGGACTCTAACTTCTGCATATTTTCTGCAGATTAAAGTACTATCCTTTGTTGGGCAATATTTTCCATGTATCTTGACTCCTGATCCTGACCCTGACCTTTGTCGTGTTCCTCGATTTGGCTTGTGCCTTGTCCTTTGTATTTGTCACCTAGTTCTGGTGGTTCATCACAAATGCAGAGCAACCTGCAGGCAGCATGTTATAGTGCAGGGGAAGCTGAGCAGATTGATATGTAGTTTTGTGGGAAAACATTTAGTAAACTTATCATTTATGTATATATAAATTTCAACCTCTGCTCTTTCTGAACTTAAGACAGCTCCACTCATAACTATCAGTGACTGATAGCTATCCCTGTATACACACTTAGGCCTATTGCAATACACGGCCCCATTCCGTGTGCATTTTGCATCACGGATGCGGACCCATTCACTTCAATAGGTCCACAAATCTGGAGATGCGGAATGGTGCAGAATGGAAGCATGGAATGGAACCCTACCGGAGCACTACAGAGTGCTTCCATGGGGTTTTGTCCCGTACTTCCATTCCACAAAAAGATAGAACATGTCCTATCTTTTTGCGGAACGGCCAGATCGCGGACCCATTCAAGTAAATAAGTCTGCGATCCACTGCGGCTGCCCCACCGACGGTGTTCATGCATTTTGCGGGCCGCAGCACAACCTTGAGATGCACATGTTCGTGTGCAGGAGGTCTTACACAGAGAATGCTATCAATCACTGATATCATCTCCTACATGAACAATGAAGTCAGAAAGAGGATAGATATAAATTTATAAATTACACGTTTTACTGAATCTTTACCCTCAAAACTACATATCAATCTGCTCAGCTTCTTTTGGTGATTCTTTCTTTTAGATATAGAAAATAGAATGCCCTTTGAAAATTGACACATATTTATATACACACGTATATACACCATCTAGTGATGCGTGCGAACTACATTTGGTGCATATTTTGTGACATTTAATGAGCCTCAACACTTTTAGAAGTGGTATGAAAAGTACCGTATTTTTCGCCCTATAAGACGCACCGGCCCATAAGACGCACCTAGTTTACTGAGGAGGAAAATAAGAAAAAATTTTTTTTTAACCAAAAGGTGTGGTTTTGGTGGGCTTTGAACTAATAGTAGCCTGTAAATGACACTATTATGGGGGTCTATGGATGGCACTGTTATGGGGGTCTGTGGATGGCACTGTTATGGAGGTCTGTGGATGGCATTGTTATAGGGGTCTGTAGATGGCACTGTTATTGGAGGTCTGTGGCTGACACTGTTATGGGGGTCTGTGGCTGACACTGTTATAGAGGTCTGTGGCTGACACTGTTATGGGGGCATCTGTGGATGGCACTGTTATGGGGGCATCTGTGGATGGCATGACACTGCTATGGGGGGATCTGTGGATGACAGATAAATAGCATATTATGCTATTTGACATCCGCAGATCCCCCATAACAGTGTCAGCCACTGTGAATGACCCCCAATACAGGGAGTGGGGGCTGGCATCTACACTAGTTTTTAAATGGCAGTGGGGGCCCAGTGCAGTCATTGTATTCCATTGCACCGGGCCCCGCTCACTGTACTAATGGTATCTACTGTAACTTCAGGCAGGCAATGGTTAACTATAGATATGTTCGATCCAGCACTGAGCAGCCTGTACTTATGACCATAGCAGGCTGGAGGCAGGAGGCTGGGCGGGCGGCACGCGCAGCGTAACTTCTTACGTCACGTGCCTGAACCGCCTGCTTTATTCATAAAGTGGGCAGAGCAGGCATGTGACGCAGGAAGTTACGCTGCCAGTGCCCGCCCAGCCTCCTGCCTCCAGCCTGCTATGATCGTAAGTACAGACTGCTCAGTGCTGGATCTAACATATCTATAGTCAACCATTGCCTGCCTGCAGTTACGGTAGATACCATTAGTACAGTGAGCGGGGCCCGGTGCAATAGAATATAGTAACTGCACCGGGCCCCACTGCCATTACAAAACGAAAGGTCGGCCCCCAGCCCCTCCTCCCTCCTCACTGATACACACGCCGGCCGTGCTGTGCAGCTTGCGGTCAGCGGTGTATCAGTGTAAAAATGTCAGCCTTCGCCCCATAAGACGCACTACCATTTTCCTCCCACTTTTGGGGCGTCTTACAAGGCGAAGAATACGGTAGGTCAGGATTTCAGATTAGAACACATTTAAGTCTCATTTATGATGTGAAACTTTTTAAAAAGTCAAAAAAATCACATCTCCACTCCAATCAATCCCCTGGTGTACTTTTACAGACATAGGCATACACGACATTGCACTTGTGACTAATATATTATTACTGTGCGTCATTTCATAAATTTGGCTCAACCTCACAAAGCAAAGACAGACTTAAAGGGGTTTTCCTAGACTTTGCAAGTTATGATCTATCCTCTGGGTATGTCATCAATATCTTTGTGGGGTCAGACACCCAGGATCCCCACTGACCAGCTGTTTGAGAAGGCACCAGTACTCTCAGCAGCTCAGACTAGGCCAATGACATGACATTCAGAGTATAGGCTTCCTTACAAGCCCTGAGATTTTTTCATTCCAGTTGCTGAATTTTCTGAGCAGCTGTGGAGGTGTCCTGGTACCTGGATCTGCCTTAGGCACACATGTTAATAAAAATAATAATAAAAAGCTGTATACACTGTATGCTGCTACACTGGTATATATTGTTCTCTATCTATGGAAATCCTTCTAAAAACTTGAGTACTTGCATATTACAATTCCATGGTGGACTGGGAATCTCTGAACCAAGGCCTAAAATACTTATTAATGATTTGTAATAATGTTTTTTTTTGGTTTCATACTGAAGAATAAAAATGTTTATTTCACATAAATTCAATGAGAATATGTGAAAAATTAATTGTGGAATATTCCATCGCTTGCTGCATTACAGAAGCATTCTTCCTTAAATGCTTCTACCAGAGTATACAGTGCCTCACCGAGACAGCACATTGTTGTCCACAAAATATGAAGTATCAGAAGTTTTTCTCATAAAAATGAGATTCTAAAGAAAGCCAAATTTTCTCTTGCTTCATGGTAATGAATCATTTTTCTTAAAATGGTGGTGGGAGTTGTCTTAGAAAAAACTGGATAAAAAAAATACTCACCCCATCCACTTACTCGCACAGAGGCAGTCAACTCCTCCTGATTTAAAAAGACCTGCCGAAGGTGATAACGTCACCGTGCACTCCCAGCGTGATCATGTGGTAAGGAACGGACTGCCTCTGCGTGAGCAAGTTGATGAGGTAAGTGATTTTTTTAAAACCCAAAAGACCTTATTGTGCTAGTGTATTACTGCCTTCTGTCTAAGCGGCCACTAAACATGGTCCCATTGATTGAGAGGCTGAATGGAGTTTTAACATAGCGATCCTTGATGAATTAATTTGTAACAAATCAAATTTCTTGTCAAACTTCAGCGAAGCTGTGAAATCAAATTTTTCTAAACTTCTCTAGCTAAGATAATAAAAAATCTCTAATAAAAAAAGCCTAAAATGACTTAAAATAAAAATGTATCTTCTACCCACCCCTTTCTCCAGCATTGTCTTTACAAAGGGCAGCAGTGACAAACCTGGATAAGGCATGTGACTATTGTAATCAATCACTAACCTCAGCAGAAGTCAAGTGCCACCACAACACTGTCTATGTCACCAATACTGCATAGTGATGTGACCTACATGGTGATGTGGCAGGATATGGCACCTGACCATTGCAGCCAATTTCTGCTGTACAGTTAAATTAGTTAAAGGCTTGTGCAGTTCCATGATACAGATGACTTATCCCCAGATCTGGTGGAAGAGGTCCAACACTGTTAAAGCTGATCAGCAGGGGTGCTAGGCGTGAGATCCCCACAGATTTGATATTAAAGGGGTTTGGTTAGGTCATTCTCCTGCTTTTCCTACACCATATGATGACATTACTTCATCATTCACATGGCCGAGGTGCAGCTCATCCCCATTGATGTGAATGGGGCTGAGCTGCGATACCAAGCATAGCCACTATACGATCTACGGCACTGTGCTTGGTAAGCAGAGAGAAGGCTGTAACAGAAAATAAATCTAAAAAAATAAAAGAGAAAAGGTATTCAGAAATATTTAAAAAAGGAAGATGTTTGCCAACAATATCTTTAGACAAGTAAGCAAAATCCTGGAAAAAAAAATACATATAAAAGAGAAGAGGTATCCAGAAACACGTGTTAAAAGTAAATGACCAAAATATGTATTAAAGAAGAGGTATTCAGAAAAAAATATATAATTAAGTTGTCCAGAAACATATTTAGATTGAGAGGTATCCAAAATGAAGCAATATTCAGAAACATCTTTAAAATTAGGTAGTTATCCAAAAATATTACTGACAAGGTATCCAGGGACAGTGATGAGCTGCAGGGGCAATATTCGAATTTGCAATATCTTGTGAATATTTGGGCGAATATTCGTCATAAATTCGCGAATTCGAGAATTTGCCATTATTTTCTTGATTGCGAAAATCATCAATGCGCAATACAGGCGTGGGTCACTTTTGCTACCTTTTTCAAGCTGCTAGAAGTTTCCTGAGACTGGAGATAATAGTTGGCAAAGCAGAACATTACAATAGCTTTATATATAGGGTTAAGCGAACCCGAACTGTAAAATTCGGATTCGTACCGAACTTTAGGATTTTTAGACCCCGGACCCGAACCCGAACTATTCAGTAAAAGTTCAGGTTCATGTTCGGTGTACAGCGAGTTAATGCTGCTTTTTGAAAGGCTGCAGAGCAGCCAATCAACAAGCGTTTAACTTATGTGCCCTTAGAAGCCATCACAGCCATGCCTACTAATGGCATGGCTGTGATTGGCCAGTGCAGCATGTGACCCAGCCTCTATATAAGCTGGAGTCACGTAGCACTGCACGTCACTCTGCTCTGATTAGTGGAGGACAGGGGTGAAGACTGGGTGGAAGATGATGTGGAGGACGATGAGGTCCTCGACCCCACATGGAATCAAGGTCTTGCGAGTGACCTGTGTAGTTCAGAGGAAGAGACGGTGGTCGCACAGAGCCACCAGCACAGCAGAAGAGGGAGCAGGTGCAAAAGCGGAGCAGCCGTCCCCTAGATAGTACGCCTGCTACTGACTAACGCAGCAAGGGACCAAGCACACCAAAGATAGCTCCAAGGAGTTCCCTGGCCTGGCAGTTCTTCAGGCAATGTGCTGACAACAAGACACGAGTGGTTTGCACACTGTGCAATCAGAGCCTGAAGCGAGGCATAAACGTTCTCAACCTCAGCACAACCTGCATGACCAGGCATCTAAGTGCAAAGCACGAGCTGCAGTGGAGTAGACACCTCAAAAACCAAGAAAGGTCTCTGGCTCCCTCTGCTTCCTCTTCTCCTGAAGTCTCGACCTCTCCATCCACCTCTAGAGTGACAGTGCCACCTGCCACCCTGCAAACAGAGGATCTGCCAGCAACACCACCACCTGGGTCACCAAGCATCTCCACAATGTCCCACGGAAGCGTTTAGCTCTCCATCTCCCAAACACTGGAGCGGAAGAGGAAGTACCCCCATACCCACCTGCGATTCCTGCCCCTGCGATTTCAAAAATATTGGCCTTTGAAATGCTGTTTTTCCATCTGGTGGAGACGGAGAGCTTTAAAAGCCTTATGACGGTGGCTGTTCCACAGTACTACATTTCCATCCGAGCCATACCTTCCCTGCACAACCAAGTGGGGGACAAAATCAGGTGTGCACTGCGCAACGCCATCTGTGGCAAGGTCCCCCTAACTAAGAATACGTGGACCAGTAAGCACAGTCATGGTCGTTATATCTCCCTAACAGCACACTGGGTAAATGCAGTGGCGGCTGGGCCTAAGGCGGATAGCAGTTTGGCGCATGTCCTTACACCACCAAGGATTGCTTCTGTTGCTTCCTCCTCCTACTTCGCTTCCTCATCCTCTACTGCCTCTTCATCCAGTCAGCGTAGCACCTTCACCACCAACTTCAGCACAGCCAGGGGTAAATGACAGGCAGTTTTAAAACATATCTGGACAAACCCCACACCGCGCAGGAGCTGTGGACAGGCCTTGAACAACAGACCAATGAGTGGTTGGTGCCAGTGAACCTCTAGCCCGGCCTGGTGGTGTGCGATAATGGGCAAAATCTCGTAGCAGCTCTGGGACTAGCCGGTTTGACGCACATCCCTCGCTTGGCGCATGTGCTGAATTTGGTGGTGCAGAGGTTCCTTAAAAATTACCCCGATATGTCAGAGCTGCTGCATAAAGTGCGGCCCGTCTGTGCGCGCTTTTGGCGTTCTCACCCTGCTGCTGTTCGCCCGTCAGCGCTGCAGCGTAACTTTGGCCTTCCCGCTCACTGCCTCATATGCGATGTGCCCACAAGGTGGAACTCCACCTTGAACATGCTGGCCAGACTGTGTGAGCAGCAGCAGGCGATAGTGGAGTTTCAGCTGCAGCACGGGTGAGTCGCTCTGCGGAAAAGCACCACTTCACCACCAATGACTGGGCCTCCATGCGAGACCTGTGTTCCTTGTTGCGCTGTTTTGAGTACTCCACCAACATGACCAGTACCGATAACGCCGTTCTAAGTGTTACTATCCCACTACTATGCCTCCTTGAAAAAACACTTCTGGCGATGTTGGAAGAGGATGTGGCACAGGAGGAGGAAGAGGAAGAGGGATCATTTCATAGGGTTTCAGGACAGTCATTCACAAATGTCTCCGAGGGTGGGTTCCTGCACCCACAAACGCCAGGTACACAAGTTTCCAGCCAGGGCACAGTTCAGGAGGATGACGAGGTGGAGGATGAGGAGGAAAAGATGGAGGAGGAGGAACCGTGTTCACAGCAGGGTGGCACCCAAACCAGCTCATGGTCATCACTGGTGCGTGGCTGGGGGGATATAGAGGACACAGACAATACTACTCCCACAGAGGACAGCTTGTCGTTGCCTCTGGGCAGCCTGGCACACATGAGCGATTTCATGCTGCAGTGTCTCCGCAAAGACCGCCAGGTTGCCCACATTCTAACTTGAGCTGATTACTGGATGGCCACGCTGCTAGATCCCTGTTACAAAGACAATGTCCCGTCATTAA
The DNA here is from genome assembly GCF_014858855.1 of Bufo gargarizans. Classification (NCBI taxonomy): domain Eukaryota; kingdom Metazoa; phylum Chordata; class Amphibia; order Anura; family Bufonidae; genus Bufo; species Bufo gargarizans. The sequence goes on from NC_058084.1 coordinate 322,499,456, forward strand.
TTCCGTCACTGGAGCATCATCGTAAGATGCGCGAGTACAAGCACACGCTGGTAGACATGCTGATGGTGGCATTCTCACCTGACAGTGGGGGCACAATGGAAGCACAAGGCGAAGGCAGAGGAGGAGGTCACCAACGCAGCTGGGGCACCACCAGCACCTCAGAAGGCAGGGTTAGCATGGCTGAAATGTGGAAAAGCTTTGTCAGCACGCCACAACAACCAGCACCACCAGCTGATATGGAACGTCTTAGCAGGAGGCAGCATTTCAGCAACATGGTGGAGCAGTATGTGTGCACAAGCCTACACGTTCTGAATGATGGGTCTGCCCTCTTCAACGTCTGGGTCTCCAAATTGGGCAAATGGCCTGAGCTTGCCCTTTATGCTTTTGAGGTGCTGGCTGCCCTGCAGCCAGTGTATTGTCTGAACGTTGTTTAGCATGGCTGGAGGGGCTTATAACAGGTTATATTTCCCAATGTTTTGGGGTGTACCCTAATTTAAAAAATAAATAAATAAAAAATAAAACCAAAAAGCAGTGTAGGCTACCTCCTCATCCTCCACCACCGCTTCCACCTACACCGCCACATCCACCGCCTCCTTAACCTCCTACTTCATATGGACCTCATCCTCCAAGATCATCATTTATTATTTTTACGTATTTTATGTTATTTGAAGTCATTTCCCTAACCACATTAGTTTGCAGAGTACTTGCCATGCTCTTAACCACATTTTGCTGCCATTTTCAGCCCTCTAGCCCTTTCCATGACTTTTTTACAGGCATTTTAGTGCTAAAAAATGTGGGTCCCCATTGACTTCAATGGGTTTCGGGTTCGGGGTCTGGTTTGGGTCAAGTTCAGGTCCTGAACTAAAACTTTTTTGTGAAGTTCGACCGAACCCGTCAAACCCGAACATCCAGGAGTCCGCTCAACTCTATTTATATGCAGATAGAGTGCTCCAATATGTTTGCGATTGGGCAAATCAGCACTAATGATGCAAATATTTTGGCGCAATACGCGCAACTTCACATTTTAGCAGGTCTGACTACATATTACTGATTGATGCACTATGTATTGTTGTGACACCGCACTATGTCTGTAGCATTTATGGACAGCAGAACCTATCACACTACCTAACACCGCTACACTGTATCACTGACTATCTCCCACTAACTATCTGTATTATTTATATATAAGCTAACTAACTATCTAATGTAATGAATGGAAAGGACAGAGCACAGCAATGACACTGCTATCTCTCTCAGAACTCCAAAAAACTGCAGAAAATGACTGCTGGGGAGTTTCCTATATAGTAAAGTGGTAGGCAACTTTCCTATTGGTTGCTAGGGATGTTGCTAAGCTCAGACAAAGACATTGCAGCCTTCTCATTGGCCCACAAGCAAGAAGCAGGGAGGGATCATGGTTTCAGATGAAAACAAATCTAGAATATTCACACTATATTCTAAATCTTCACAAATTCAATATTTGGCGATATTCGCGATTAAAATATTTGCGCCCAAAACTAACCAGGGAAATAAAAAAAATGAAAAGGTACCTAGAAACTTTCTTAAAAAAAAAAAATATCAAGAAACATTTATGAAAAGGAATATGTATTCTGAAACATTTAAAAAAATGAAGATATATACAGAAATACATAAAGAATTGAAAGAGATATCCAGAAGTATATTTTAAAATGAGTTATCTGGAAACATCTAAAATACAAGATACACTAACACATTATCCAGAAATAAAAGTTATCCACCTGATTACAATGATTTAGACAGACACATTTATAAATACGAAGGATTCATAAAACTGCATGGGGAAAAAAGAAGAGGTATTGAGAAACATGTATAAAAATGCAGAGGCACTGCATTGGAGAAACATCTAAAAAATATCTAGAAATATCTATAAAGGGATTGTCCAGAAATATGAGCGCACAGAATGGGTGTATACAGAACCCTTAGACAAAAGCAAGAAATCAACAGGAAAAAACATTGTGTAAGGTAAGGAAAGAAACCTATGTCAATGTAACACTAATTTTATACGTGGTTGAAATGTTTAACTCTTCAATCTCCACTGTGTTCTAAATAAATGGAAAACTGGTGGTAACTAAGGTCATTGATTTTCCACATTCTTTACGTTTGTTATCAGAGCAGGTTGAGGTTATACGTATAGCCTCTAAACTGTAACAATAAAGCCAAATCAGCAAAGAAAATAATTATCCAATTACCACTTCAAAGCCTGTCAGAAAGGTATGGACTTTGATTAATTTAGCTGTTCAGCAGCTACAGAAAAGGCGTGTTCAAAGCAATAAAAGGTTTAGCAGTATTGCTGATCTCACAAAATGTCAGTTGCTTTGACTTGTCAAGCACATCAAAACTACCTTTGAAGCCCAAAATACCAACTGCCAGGAAATGCATGTTAGAAATTTTTGTTGTAGTGTATGAAAGAGATTGTTGTGCGCAGTGTGATGTGTAAGGTGTTATTGTTACCTTTTTGTCGAAATCAAAGTCTTCTTTCGATGTCAGGGCACTCGTCTGCTTATCCATGTACGGAACAATTTTATTACGAGGAACTCCTGTCAAAGCATAAAAAGTAATAAAAATAGCACAAGCTGGCCTAGAAAATAGCACATGAAAGCTAGCAATTCAGTTAATATATTAAAATCTCATGGTAAGGGCTCATTCAGACAGCCGCATGCTGTCCGCAAAAATACTGAATGCTATCCGTTTTTTTGCGGATCCGCAAAAATCGGATAGCATTCAGTATTTTTGCGGACCCATAGACTTCAATGGGGCCATGTCCTGATTTTCACGGACAAGTATGAGACATGTTTCATTTGTTTTGCGGAACCGTGGAATATAAAAAGGGTCCCATAGAAGTGAATGGGTCAGCATCTAATCGGCAAAAAAAAAACTGATCCACATTTTTGCGGATAGCATACGGCCGTCTGAATGAGCCCTAAGTGTGTACAAAGTGCAATGCTGCACAAAGAAATGCTGTTTTGTGCCTGTTTTTGTAGCATTTGAGAAGATTCTTGCGTTCAAATGGAACTTGTGTATCATGGTCATTATAGTAGTAGTTACACTTCCATACCTATATAGTACAAAAGTTTCAAAATAGTGAAAGCTGAAAGTATATAATATAATATACACATGTAGCAGTCTTTGTTTTGACACTTAAAGAGGTTTTCCAATTTTTTTATACTGATAACCTATCCTCTGGATAAGTCATCAATTTCAGATCTGTGGGGGTTCAACACCCGGGACCACCATCAATCAGCTACTCGAGAAAGCTGCGACACTCATCGGAGCTCCTGTGAGCACCACGGCCTCCTTGCAACTTACCAAGCACAGCCCCATACACTGTATAGCGGCTGTGCTTGGTATCACCGATCAGCCCCATTCACTTGAATGGGACTGAGCTCTTTCTGGGCCACATAACCTATGAGCTCAACATGAGCTGCAAGAAGGCTGTGGCACTCTTTTCAGTGCTGCAGCCTCCTTAAGCAGCTGATCGGCGACGGTCCCGGATGTCGGACAAACACCAATCAGATACCAATGACCTATCCAGAGAAAAAAAAAATATTAACTCATTAAATTAATGCCGCAGCAAGTTACACCATGTTTTTTGATAGATAAAGTTCTGCTACAGTTATTTACATAATGAGCTAAGTGGGGAAATGATCAAGCCCAGCCTGCCAGAATTCTGGCTTCAAAAAGCCTCAAATGTGTGGCTTTGCAACTTTTTGGTTTCACTTGAGCAAAAATGTAGCATTTTTTTTTCCACTGCCCCTTCCAACACTACCTACAGAGTTGGAGTGAAAATGTGGTCAGAATTTCAAAGTGGATCACTTTTGTGTCACATTTACAATGATAGTGAGTGATTGTCTCACACAAAGGTTTCATAAGAGCAAAAGAATGAAAAATATGTTTATCACATATCCGAAAATCTTAAAAAAATTCACCTAGCTGGCATTCCACCAATGGAAAAACTTTCTATTGACATATTCCTATTTCTCATCTTGCTGCTCGCCTACATCCATGCTATTCTATACAATATATAGTTTATTAATGTTTGTGATATATAACAAAGTCTAGGTGGAACATGATAAAATGAATCTAGCATGTTATTGGTCAATACAAAAAATACCATAAAAAGCTGTTAAATGTAAAGTCTCCTTAGGCTACTTTCGCACTCACGTTTGGTGCGGATCCGTCATGGACCTGCACAGACGGATCCGCACCGATAATACAACCACATGCATCCGTTCAGAACGGATCCGTTTGTATTATCTTTAACATTGCCAAAACGGATCCGTCTTGAACACCATTGAAAGTCAATGGAGGACGGATGCGTTTTCTATTGTGCCAGATTGTGTCAGTGAAAACGGATCCGTCCCCATTGACTTACATTGTGTGTCAGGACAGACCAGTTTGCCTCTGCATCGTCAGGCGGACACCAAAACGCTGCAAGCAGTGTTTTGGTGTCTGCCTCCAGAGCAGAATGGAGGCGGAATTGATGCAAACTGATGCATTCTGAGCGGATCCTTATTCATTCAGAATGCTTTAGGGCAAAACTAATCCGTTTTGGACCGCGTGTGAGAGCCCTGAACGGATCTCACAAACGGAAAGCCAAAACGCCAGTGTGGAAGTAGCCTTAAAGGGACTATTATCTGCTGTAATACATAAGGATTACTGCAGATAAGGAGTCCGGATTGCTACTTTTTATTTTCCTATTGCCCCTCATTCCCCCACTGTCAGCATTTAAACTGCAGTGAAATGCATTGTCAGCACTGCTGCGCATGCGCGCAAGAGTCCACTCCACTTTGTTAGCACTGTATTTCAGTATAGCTTTGAGTGCTGACATTGGGGGAACGAGGACAGTAGAAAAATTGGCATTCGGCCTCCTTATCTGTAATACTGCTCATGTATTGCTGTAGATAATTATCGAGCATCATGGTGACGGATTCCCTTCAAAGGACAAGAGGGCATCTCCTTTGGCTTGAAAAAAATAAATAAATTAAAAATCTCCAAAGGTGACAAAGCTTCCTCACTTTATGAGCTGATGATGTGTGGAACAGACTCGCTCAAGAGCTAGTTTTACAAAGAACCGGTCACATCTTCTGACATGTCTGTTTTAGTCACTATTTGCATTCCCCATGCAATCATTCTGGATCGTTTCTTATGACTCTTTGTTGTGTCATTCCTCGATTATTCTTTCTAGAAGTCTATCAATAAAGACACAACTAGGCACTGGGTATTACCAGTTGGGGGTGTTTCCCTGTACAGTCTGACACTGGGAGCACGGATTGGATGGTGTCAGACTATGTAGGGACACTCCCTTCACCGGTAACACCCAACTATACCTTTATTAAAGGGAACCTGTCACCGGGATTCTGGGTATAGAGCTGAGGACATGGGTTGCTAGATGGCCGCTAGCACATCTGCAATACCCAGTCCCCATAGCTCTGTGTGCTTTTATTGTGTAAAAAACCCAATTTGATACATATGCAAATTAACCCGAGATGAGTCCTGTACGTGAGATGAGTCAGGGACAGGACTCATCTCAGGTTAATTTGCATATGTATCAAATTGGTTTTTTAACACAATAAAAGCACACAGAGCTATGGGGACTGGGTATTGCGGATGTGCTGTCGGCCATCTAGCAACCCATGTCCTCAGCTCTATACCCAAAATCCCGGTGACAGGTTCCCTTTAATTAACTTCTAGTAGGAATATTGGAAGAATAGCACAACAGAGAGTCATAAGAAAAGATGCACCAGAATTGTCATTTCATGTAGAATGCAATTATTTGCAAAAACAGACATGTCAGGAGATGTGACAGACCAAAACAGTAGGTGGGCTTCAGAAAGGTATAGATTTTTAGTTGAAGCCAAACACAATAAATGCCAAAAATATTTAATTTGACCGAAAAAGTGATTATTTTTTAGAGGTTACACAAAAAAACTGAAATCCTCACTAAATAGCACTTTTTTCTGAATCTACTTGATTTATTTTAGGGCTCCGATCCAGCATTCACACACATCCAGATAATCTCTTGAGGCTCCTTTCAGCACTAGAGGATCCAATCAATGTGTACTTGTCTATGGCTCCCCTTCAGAGAAAATGTGACACATCCACTAAGATAACCACATCACTCTATGGTTTTCTAGGTTTGGTTCAGTAGAAACATGGGCAAGCTAAAATATGTCCATAGACTGGTTGTGTGAAAATGGCCTTAATCTGTTTTTGTTAATTAAGTATTATTTGATGAGTAATTAGTCTAAATGAACATGAAAACAGGTCACATCTGATGAATTTGGAATGACTGGCAATGACATACCGTATGGTTTGTACTTTCTAAATAAAAATAGTACAAATAAGTGTCTATGGAAGTACATTATGAAAAATACAAATAATTTAGCAAGTTTACAAAGTAAGAAAATATAGATAATCCTTGATAAATGACACCAGACTTTGAGGAAGTCTTTATTAGCTTCTATGCCTGATTACAATTTTATTTCTTCTTATTACATTAAGCAGATTTATGTAGGATTTGTAAATATAATAACTGATTAAACATGCCCTAGAACACTCTGTAGGTATGTCAGAAAAATAAACTCAATATTAGCAGTTTTAATAATGCATGCAGAACACTAGAAAAAGGCTTGTCAAAACTTCTTACTGTCAGAAGAAAGCATATATTTGGGGACTCCTTTCTTTTGCATGTGGTGTAGGATTTCACTTGTAATCAGTAGACTTCATATACTTCAAGAGGCAGACTAAGAGCCCTCCGTATGATGCAGTTTTTACATTGAGGGTACGGCCACGCATTCAGGCTTCTAGATGCAGAAACCAAAAGCTAGATTGAGAGTGGATTAAAAAAACAGTAGAGGTAGCATCTGTCCTTTATACTTTCACTCCCGATTGTGGCTTCCAAACAGCATCAGAAACCTGAGCATGTGGCCGTACCGTTATACCCTGGGTCTGTAGTTGGTTGCGTTATCGCTGTATAAGTGGCCTGCACTAAGAAAAGAGAAATTCAGCTCAAAATGTAACTGGTCCAGATCCTTGGTATGAGCCCATCATTATCTGCCACAACACCAGTTCATCCACTTTGTGCACTCTTAGGGGGTCATTTATTATACTGAAATACACCTATATAAGGTGTATTTCAGGCTCAGATGGTGGCACAATGATTAGTTGCACAGATATCTGCGACTATTCCCCGCTTACACCAGGTCTGAAAAAGTGGGCATGGCGTGGGCAGAGAAGGGGACAGGCAGGTAGGCCCATCTCATTCATTATTGTCTACGCTTGGTTTAGGCGTAAAAAGTGGTTTAAATATAAGACTTCTAGGAAGCTGTCTTACAGTTAGAACTGGCACTGAATGCGCCAAAGTTATGGAATTTAGGGGTTTATTAAGACTGACGTCTAAAATGCCAGTCTTTATAAATGTGCCCCTTAGTGTCCAGTCTATACTTGTAGCTACTTTCAAGCTTTACTCTGTATCAAGCGTCACAGCCGCACTCCACCATCTGCTGTGGCTTATGGCAAAGACCGGCTCTTTGCGTTCAAACTGATGATTTTTAAAAACTCTTACCGCCATTTCAGGGAAAATCAATTCACTACCACGAAGCATGAGGAAATTTGGCTTAGTGGCGAATCAAATTTTCCCTGAAGTTTGAGGACTTTGATTTGTTCAACAGTAATAACTGGTTAGCACTGAAGCTTTACTAATCCTGGGTTCATGGGTTTGAATCCAATCAAGGGCAATAACTGTGTGGAACTTGTATGTTCTCCCCATGTGTGGGTTTCCTACAAGTGCTCCACCTTCCTTCCTGGCATTTTTCCTTCACTAAAATTACATTGAAAAAACACTTTTCCTTGCAGTTTTTATGATGTCATAGACTTTTTTTTTAAATAGCTGTGTAAACCACATTTGTTTTGCTGCCAATTTTTCCATGAAAGATGTCAAAAGGCCAAAAAATAGCCAAAACCATCAACATGTTGCTTTTTTTCAAAGAACACCAGAGACAAAGAAAGTGCTACTGTAAGCGCTGTAGCCTTTTCCATGCTCACCAAGCACAGCACTGTACTTTGTATAAAGGCTGTGCTTGGTATCACTTGAATGGGGCTTAGCTGCGCATAAGCTGTGTGATTGCGGAACCCATAGTCAATGGCCTAGGACAGTGGTGGGCAAACGTTTTTGTCAACTGAGCCAAATATCGCCAAAACCACGATTGAAATTTCTTTTGAGAGCCACATTTTTTAAACCTAAAATATATAGGAAGGTACATTGTTTTTAGTTTCAATAAGTTTTCATTGAGAATATTCTGCATGTAAGTATCCACATGGAGAATACAAATAACGATGACGCTGCTATGTGGGGGATCTGTGGATGACGCTATTATGTGGGGGATCTGTGGAGGACACTGTTATGGGGGATCTGTGGAGGACACTGTTATGGGGGATCTGTGGAGGACACTGTTATGGGGGATCTGTGGAGGACACAGTTATGGGGGATCTGTGGAGGACACTGTTATGGGGGATCTGTGGAGGACACTGTTATGGGGGATCTGTGGAGGACACTGTTATGGGGGATCTGTGGAGGACACTGTTATGGGGGATCTGTGGAGGACACTGTTATGGGGGATCTGTGGAGGACACTGTTATGGGGGATCTGTGGAGGACACTGTTATGGGGGATCTGTGGAGGACACTGTTATGGGGTGGATCTGTGGATGGCACTGTTAGGGGATGTGTGCTATGACGCATAGGGCCCTTAGGGGGGCCAGCATAAGACACACATATAGCATCTTATGCTGGTTCCCCTCATGGCCCTATGTGTCCCCTCATGTGTCCTAAACTGCGCACATAACTGGCTTTGTGTGCAAAGTATTTTACTACTGTCTGAAACAATCTCTCTCCTATTGATAAAATGGCCAGCCTCTGTATTCACTTTCACTATGAATGCACGGTAGCGAGCGGGCCGGCCGGCACGTGACTGATGTCACTTAGTCATGCTCCTCCCACTTAATTCATGAAGCAGGAGCGTGACTAAGTGACGTCAGTCACGCGCCGGCCGGTGTTTTGCCACTTTTCTATACCCGGACAAAAGTCTATACCCGGAAGTGATGTAGCTGCACCGGAAGCCGCTCGCTGCAGTGCATTCATAGTGAAAGTGAGTACAGAGGCTGGCCATTTTATCAATAGGAAAGAGCTTGTTTCAGACAGTAGTAAAATACTTTACACACAAAGACAGTTATGTGCATGGGGCCTCTTCATATATAATCGCAGCATTTTCAGGTCGGTCAAATCGCCATATCGCATTTGGCGATTATAGCGATTCGATTACTTTTTCGATATATCGTGCAGCCCTAGTGTGCAGGATGGGTCGCCGTGGGAGCCCGCACCAAAGAGCCGCATAGAAGGGTCTAAAGAGCCGCTTGTGGCTCGCGAGCCGCACTTTGCGACCACTGGCCTAGGAAAAGCTGTGAGAAGGCCGTGGGGCTACTGTGAATGCTGCAGCCTTCTTAAACAGCTGACTGGTAAGGGTCTGACCCCGGCCAATCAGGTACAGATGACCTATCTGAGTATAGATAATCAGTATTAATGTCATGGGAAACCCCTTTAACACAGTGTGTTTTTACACCTCCAAATGCCACCCAATGAACAAAGATTCCAGTAAGAAATAAATACTTGTGTGTTTCATATTTCTCAGAGACTTTCATCTAACATCTGGAGCTGGCGTATTCTTTTTTTTTTTTTTACTGCAATGAACTCAACAAAAACAACAGGAGCAAAAACTGCGACTAATACCATAAAAGTGTAAAAAATGCCACAAAAAATCTACATGTGAATGTACCCTTATACCCCAAAAAAACAACATATTGTTTAGTATAGGTTAATTTGGGTTTTGGATAATTTGGGTATCAGCCCTTATGGCAACAATGAGTGATGAGAATTAGTGTAGAGCAAATTGAAACAAATTAACTTCAATCCGAATTTCCGCCCTTTTTGTGGCAACTAATTGTTTTTTTTTCCTAAAATGGTGGCTACGTGTGTTACAAAGTGAAATTAAGAAGCCCAGGAATGCAATAAGACCCATAATACCGTGCAGCCAGCCAATCAGCTATCGCCATTCCCTATGATGTCATAGCTCTATAAAAGTCTCACTGTGAGCTGTGCATAGGGAGGAACATGGCAAGAGCTAGGGACAGTGTTTTAGAAAGCTTTTAACTGTAGAATATTGGATAGGGAGACTGCAGGGATAGTGCAGGCTCAATGTAATCGCCCTGTGCATCTTGTTCAACTGCTTTACCATTCATACTTACTCTGTTCTGTTATACATAGACTTATTGTGTATCAGACTCAATGTAAACAGGCGGTCTAATATATAGGCGCGATTATCTAGTTCACCTGCTGAACCATTCATACTTAATTACAAAGCTACATTACTGATTCAGTTAATACACACTATGGCCAACAGACAGTTGCCTAAGCCCTCAAAAGCAAAAGAGAGTGGCAAAAATATTGCTTTTGGCAGCACAAGCAGCAGAAGAAGGGGTTGTGGTAGCAGCATCTGCAGCAACAGGCCAGAGCTGCCACTGTCATCCAGCGGTCGTGTTTTGACCAACAATCCTGCTGTACTGGAATGGTTGACTTGCTCTTAAACATCATCTCAATTGACATCAGATACACACAGCCAGGAATTGTTGGGCTCCTCAGACACCACACTTAGTTGGCATGGCTCAGGAACAACCTCTGTGCCCTCACCTGTCCTGAAACTGCCTATTTTGTTTGTTGCTCCTTCTGCTCATGAAGTTATGCATGCTGCCAGCTCTGCTCTGCTTTTTAGTGATGATGAGCTTAGTGAGAACAGTCAGTAGCTACAGGTCAGCACAGACTTAGAGGAGAGGCCCACTGTGTATTCCTTTAGGTATGCAACTAGCGATGAGGACAATCATGTGGGAGCATGTGTTGCGTCAGGGACAAGGCCATGAGACTGGTGAGGGTGACATAAGTGGCAAACAGATAATGATTTATCTGATCGCACTTGTGAGCCAGGTGAAGAGGGGACATCATCATTATCATGGGGTTAGGGTGGCAGAAGACCCGTGAGCCAGCATCAGGGTGGCAGGGTGCCTATGAGCCAGCAGGGTGGAAGCAGTGGGAGATCTGGGTAGACCGTCTGCTACTCAGGAGCCTACCTGTCAGGAAACAACTACCAGTGCATGGGTTCATAAAGGCAGCAGCAGGCAGTCAGCATAAAGTGGTGGGGGTAAAATACCATACTCGGCAGTGTTAGTATGGCGGTATGCAGGATATGAGGACAGAAAGTGAAGAGCAGTCAGGGTGCTGATGTTGTGGTACAGCCTGACGCAGCCACTGTCATGACTGCTGGAGGGGGGAGGGTTAAGAGTAGCACCAGCTCAGCTCCATCATCAGCAACTTAAGTCTTGAGTCTCTGATGAGCAGTTTTCTTCAGCCGCCTACTGAAAAAAACACCCAGCACCAGCAGGACAAGGAGCAGAACCTGAACCAGCAGGTGGTGTCATACTTGGACTGCACCTTGTCACCCCAGATACAAGATCCCCTGGATCCCCTTGAATTGTGGCTGCAACTGGCTGAGCTTGCCCAGGGCAAGCTTTCCTGCCCGGACAGTAGTGTGGCATCAAAGCGGGTGTTTAGTGTGGCAGTGTGACATAGTTACTCTAAAGAGATTTCGCCTTTCAAGACAAAATGTTGTGAGACAAATCTTTATAAAAGTGAATCAAGAGTGGATCAGCCAGGATTTTCCGACACCGGTGCCTGATGCAACAGACTAGATCATTCTGGCAGTAATGATCTTACTGTAGTGTGCTGCAACATTGTGACAAATGGCCCGTTACTTCTGCCCAAGTGCTGCTGCCACTATTCGGATGCTGTCACCCACATAATGCCATAATGCCACACACCTGCAACATCTACTGCCATCTTCTCCTACTGTGATCTGCCACCATCTTGTGCTATTACTGCCACTGCTGTTGCCCCCACACCTCCACCAGTCTGTTTGGGGGCAACTATTGTGGCACATCATGCTTTTTCTGCTCTCAACACTGTTTCAGGGACACTGTTCTAACTTCTCATGCTGTTGCCACCCTCACCACTTTGTTCTCGGACTACTATTGTGACTATTCATGCTGTTGCCACCCTCAGCAGTTTGTTGCAGGGCAAGTAGTGTCCCCTGTTTGACCGTGTTCACATCACCGTTTATTTTTGTTTTTCTGATCCATCAGAAGAACAGAAACATAACAAAAAAAACTGGTCCTATCGTGTAAGCGCCTGTAAGGCATCTATCACATGGTCAGTATTTTGTATCAACATTTGATAATGATTTGAAAACCAAAATAGGAGTGGGTACAAAACACAGAATACATGCAAATATTTCTGTTTTAGACCCACTCCTGGTTTTGCCTTACATACTGATCAAATACTGATGCAAAAAACTGACCAAATACTGACCATGTGATAGAGGCCATTAAAGACCAGCACGCTGGCCTTCTTCTCCATCTGAATAAAATCTATTTCAGACACAAATGGCTAAAACTCATGCAAATTGAGCATGAGGCCTCTATCATATGGTCAGTATTTTGCATCTGGATTTGATCATGATCTGGAAGCCAAAAGAAGGAATGGATCTAAAACACAGAACAGATGCAAATATTTCCATCACGTTTTTTCTCTGTTTTGGACCCACTCCTGTTTTTGCCTTATAAAAACTGATCAAATGCTGATCAAATACTGAGGGTTTGAAGGTGGATGTTCAGTAAACAGTGATATAAACACAGCTAATCTTTGGCCACTGCTCGGTTAAGTCCACCCTGATTGAATAGGACCTGATGCTAACATTGACATTGACCTGTAAGGCCTCTTGCACACGACTGTATGTATTTTGCGGTCCACAAAAAAACTGCAAAAAATACGTATTTTGCGGAAAGGAACAGTTGGCCCCTAATAGAATAGTACTATCATTGTCCGTAATGCGGATAATGAGCTCACACTTCAGTTATTTGGTCAGTTATTTCCATCACTTATTGTGAGCCATCCGGCCGTTGCGCTGTTGTGGCAGGGCCGGATGGTTACCATGGCAACCTGATGCCTTCACAGGCTTCCGGCTTGCCATTGTTTAGCTGATCAGGCTCCTGCTAAAGGCAGCAGCTTGATCAGGCTTAGGGCTCATGCACATGATCATTGTTGTTTTGTGGTCCGTTTTTCACTGATCCGTTGTTCCGTATCTGAAGTTTTCTTTTCTATGATTTAAGTCCTCTTCCGTTCCGTTATTGAACAAAACATATCCATATGGTTTCCGTATTTGATCTGTTTTTTGCGGATCGTATACAAAAACAGTAACTTATTAATCACAAAACACATGAGCAATATGGGCTGGGCATACCATTTTTAAAGTATGGTTCCGCAACATACGGATGTCATACGGATGTGTCCCGTGTGCGTTTCGCATTTTTTGCGGACCCATTGACTTGAATAGGGCCTCGGAGCGTGATTTGTGGACAATAATAGGATATATACTACTTTTTTGCGGAACGGCCATGCAGACAAACGGAAAAGGAATGCACATGGAGTAACCTCTGTATTGTCTTCTGCCCCATTGAAGTGAATGGTTCCGCATACGGTCTGGAAAAAAACAGAACGGAAGCGGAAAGCAAATACATTTGTGTGCATGAGCCCTTACTATGAGTGACAATGCACTGCAGTATACTATACTGTGTACTGCAGTGAATTGTAAACCATCAGACCCACTGAATTGTTAAGAACCAAAAGGGTCTGGGTAAAAAAAAAAATAATAATAAAAAGTTAAAATTTCTTCTTTTAGCCACACATAAAAAGTTTCAAAAAAGTTAAAAAAAATTATAAGTGATCAAAAAAGTCGTATGTATCCCAAAAAAGTACCAATCAAACTGTCACCTCATACAAAAAAAAGATCCCCTACATGAGACATAGCACACACATTTTTTAAGAAATATGGCTTTCAGAAAATGGAGACACAAAAAGTTTTTTTTTTCTAAAAAGTAGACATATTAGGTATTGCTGCATCAGTAACAACCTGCTCTTCAAAAATATCACATGACCTAACCTTTCAGGTGAACACCGTAATTTTTTTAAACTAAAAACTGTGCCAAAAAAGCAATTTTTTGTCACCTTACATCACAAAAATTGCAACACTAAGCGATCAAAAAGGCATATGCTGCCCACAATAGTACCAATAAAATCATCACCTCATCCCACAAAAAATGAGACCCAACCTATCGGTCAAAAAATAAGAAAACTATGACTCTCAGACAATGGAGACACTAAAACATTATATTTTTTTTGCTTCAAAACTGCTATTATTGTGTTAAAGTGAAATAAATTAAAAAAGTAGACATACTAGGTATTGCCGCGACCATAATAACCTGCTCTTCAAAAACATCACATGACCTAACCCCTCAGGTGAACACCATAAAAATAAAAAATAAAACAATGTCAAAACAGACATTTTTTGGTTACCTTGCATCCCCAAAAAAGTAATATAGAGCAATTAAAAATCATATATACCCCAAAATTGTACCACCTTATATATATATATATATATATATATATATATATTTATGGTCAGGGCTAGGACAACGTCGGCGCACGCAGAGACACCTGCCCTGAACATAGTGTCTGAATTGTGCCGGGAGCCACGGCGCGGGTACACCAGTGAAAAAAGGGGGCATACCTGAAGGGAGTTTAGAGAAAAAGGGCGGGAGGGAGGGGCGTGAGGCTCGGGCGCCTGGCTGAGCGGCAGGTGGGGGGATAAATAGCCAGACGCCCCTCCCACAAATGCAGGCTGTTAACAGCCTTATTATTTATGGTCAGGGCTAGGACAACGTCGGCGCACGCAGAGACACCTGCCCTGAACATAGTGGCTGAATTGTGCCGGGAGCCACGGCGCGGGTACACCAGTGAAAAAAGGGGGCAAAAAACATCAGTTAGGTACAACACTTTTTTGCAAACTACAAAGCCAGTGATCGAAAGGCGCGAGATGTCTCTACTCGAGGATTGGGTATATACCTAGTGAAGCAGGAGGGCCGCCACCGCCCCATGGACCGGATGACATGAGCTGGCACCTGATGCCGAGAAGCAGCGGAATCTGCCCCTAGCGACATGAGTGGCCCGAATTTACCCTGGAGTCATAGCCTAGCCCCTGGGCGAGGGCACGGATGAAAGATATAAACTGAGGGTGCTGAGAAGCTTGCCTGAGTGTGGCAGGAGCGGGCTATCTGGTGATGAACCTTGGATGAGGCCTAGCAGTTGATGCAGCACCTGAACTGGGCACCAATCGTTCAGCGTGGGATAGAATTTACCTCAGAAGGGGGTCCCGTCTGAATGGTTTTGGTGGAAGGTAGCAGGGGAGTGTAATGGCCCTGGCCCCATAACAGATGCTGCTTCAGAGGATGGTTATGGCGATTTGAACCCGCCAGAACCTCACCGGGCCGGAGGAATCCATAAAAGGTGAGATACATGGGCGCTTTCAAAATCAGGTTAGTGAAGGGCCCAAAAAGGATTACCATCCAATGACGAAAAAGATCCCTGAACAATTTACCGGACACAGGTTGCCTATGGCTCACGGACCCCTTCCCCTCCTTTTGAATACCCCGAAGGGTGGCTTTAGAAAACGAAGACAGAACCTGGGTGATCCAGGAACGCTGACCACCTGGGCGATCCAGGAACGCTGACAACCTGAGCGATCCGGGAACGCTGACAACCTGAGCGATCCGGGAACGCTGACAACCTGAGCGATCCGGGAACGCTGACAACCTGAGCGATCCGGGAACGCTGACAACCTGAGGGATCCGGGAACGCTGACAACCTGAGCGATGCGGGAACGCTGACAACCTGAGCGATCCGGGAACGCTGACAACCTGGGCGAAGCGGGAACGCTGACCACCTGGGCGATCCGGGAACGCTGACCACCTGGGCGATCCAGGGATGCTGACCACCTGGGCGATCCAGGGACGCTGACAACCTGGGCGATCCAGGGACGCTGACAACCTGGGCGATCCAGGGACGCTGACAACCTGGGCGATCCAGGGACGCTGACAACCTGGGCGATCCAGGGACGCTGACCACCTGGGCGATCCAGGGACGCTGACCACCTGGGCGATCCAGGGACGCTGACCACCTGGGCGATCCAGGGACGCTGACCACCTGGGCGATCCAGGGACGCTGACCACCTGGGCGATCCAGGGCGCTGACCACCTGGGCGATCCAGGGGCGCTGACCACCTGGGCGATCCAGGGACGCTGACCGCCTGGGCGATCCAGGGACGCTGACAACCTGGGCGATCCAGGGACACTGACAACCTGGGCGATCCAGGGACACTGACAAAATGGGCGATCCAGAGACACTGACATTTAAACGAAGACAGAACCTGGGCGATCCATGGACGCTGACCACCTGGGCGATCCAGGGATGCTGACCACCTGGGCGATCCAGGGACGCTGACCACCTGGGCGATCCAGGGACGCTGACCACCTGGGCGATCCAGGGACGCTGACCACCTGGGCGGTCCAGGGACGCTGACAACCTGGGCGATCCAGGGACGCTGACAACCTGGGCGATCCAGGGACACTGACAACCTGGGCGATCCAGGGACACTGACAACCTGGGCGATCCAGGGAAACTGACAACCTGGGCGATCCAGAGACACTGACATTTAAACGAAGACAGAACCTGGGCGATCCAGGGACGCTGACCGCCTGGGCGATCCAGGGACACTGACAACCTGGGCGATCCAGGGACACTGACAACCTGGGCGATCCAGAGACACTGACATTTAAACGAAGACAGAACCTGGGCGATCCAGGGACGCTGACCACCTGGGCGATCCAGGGACGCTGACCACCTGGGCGATCCAGGGACGCTGACCACCTGGGCGATCCAGGGACGCTGACCACCTGGGCGATCCAGGGACGCTGACAACCTGGGCGATCCAGGGACGCTGACCACCTGGGCGATCCAGGGACGCTGACCACCTGGGCGATCCAGGGACGCTGACCACCTGGGCGATCCAGGGACGCTGACCACCTGGGCGATCCAGGGACGCTGACCACCTGGGCGATCCAGGGACGCTGACCACCTGGGCGATCCAGGGACGCTGACCACTTGGGCGATCCAGGGACGCTGACCACTTGGGCGATCCAGGGACGCTGACCACCTGGGCGATCCAGGGACGCTGAAAACCTGGGCGATCCAGGGACACTGACAACCTGGGCGATCCAGGGACAATGACAACCTGGGCGATCCAGGGACACTGACAACCTGGGCGATCCAGGGACACTGACAACCTGAGCGATCCAGGGACACTGACAACCTGGGCGATCCAGGGACACTGACAACCTCGGCGATCCAGGGACACTGATAACCTGGGCGATCCAGGGACATTGACAACCTGGGCGATCCAGGGACACTGACAACCTGGGCGATCCAGGGACGTTGACAACCTGGGCGATCCAGGGACATTGACAACCTGGGCGATCCGGGGACACTGACAACCTGGGCGATCCGGGGACACTGACAACCTGGGCGATCCAGAGACACTGACATTTAAACGAAGACAGAACCTGGGCGATCCAGGGACGCTGACCACCTGGGCGATCCAGGGACGCTGACCACCTGGGCGATCCAGGGACGCTGACCACCTGGGCGATCCAAGGGCGCTGACCACCTGGGCGATCCAGGGGCGCTGACCACCTGGGCGATCCAGGGACGCTGACAACCTGGGCGATCCAGAGACACTGACATTTAAACGAAGACAGAACCTGGGCGATCCAGGGACGCTGACCACCTGGGCGATCCAGGGACGCTGACCACCTGGGCGATCCAGGGACGCTGACCACCTGGGCGATCCAAGGGCGCTGACCACCTGGCCGATCCAGGGGCGCTGACCACCTGGGCGATCCAGGGACGCTGACAACCTGGGCGATCCAGAGACACTGACATTTAAACGAAGACAGAACCTGGGCGATCCATGGACGCTGACCACCTGGGCGATCCAGGGACGCTGACCACGTGGGCGATCCAGGGACGCTGACCACCTGGGCGATCCAGGGACGCTGACCACCTGGGCGGTCCAGGGACGCTGACAACCTGGGCGATCCAGGGATGCTGACAACCTGGGCGATCCAGGGACGCTGACCACCTGGGCGATCCAGGGACGCTGACCACCTGGGCGATCCAGGGACGCTGACCACCTGGGCGATCCAGGGACACTGACAACCTGGGCGATCCAGGGACACTGACAACCTGGGCGATCCAGGGACACTGACAACCTGGGCGATCCAGAGACACTGACATTTAAACGAAGACAGAACCTGGGCGATCCAGGGACGCTGACCGCCTGGGCGATCCAGGGACACTGACAACCTGGGCGATCCAGGGACACTGACAACCTGGGCGATCCAGAGACACTGACATTTAAACGAAGACAGAACCTGGGCGATCCAGAGACACTGACATTTAAACGAAGACAGAACCTGGGCGATCCAGGGACGCTGACCACCTGGGCGATCCAGAGACACTGACATTTAAACGAAGACAGAACCTGGGCGATCCAGGGACGCTGACCACCTGGGCGATCCAGGGACGCTGACCACCTGGGCGATCCAGGGACGCTGACCACCTGGGCGATCCAGGGACGCTGACCACCTGGGCGATCCAGGGACGCTGACCACCTGGGCGATCCAGGGACGCTGACCACCTGGGCGATCCAGGGACGCTGACAACCTGGGCGATCCAGGGACGCTGACCACCTGGGCGATCCAGGGACGCTGACCACCTGGGCGATTCAGGGACGCTGACCACCTGGGCGATCCAGGGACGCTGACCACCTGGGCGATCCAGGGGCGCTGACCACCTGGGCGATCCAGGGGCGCTGACCACCTGGGCGATCCAGGGGCGCTGACCGCCTGGGCGATCCAGGGGCGCTGACCACCTGGGCGATCCAGGGACGCTGACCGCCTGGGCGATCCAGGGACGCTGACAACCTGGGCGATCCAGGGACACTGACAACCTGGGCGATCCAGGGACACTGACAACCTGGGCGATCCAGAGACACTGACATTTAAACGAAGACAGAACCTGGGCGATTCAGGGACGCTGACAACCTGGGCGATCCAGGGACGCTGACCACCTGGGCGATCCAGGGACGCTGACCACCTGGGCGATCCAGGGACGCTGACCACCTGGGCGATCCAGGGACGCTGACCACCTGGGCGATCCAGGGACGCTGACCACCTGGGCGATCCAGGGACGCTGACAACCTGGGCGATCCAGGGACACTGACAACCTGGGCGATCCAGGGACACTGACAACCTGGGCGATCCAGGGACACTGACAACCTGGGCGATCCAGGGACACTGACAACCTGGGCGATCCAGAGACACTGACATTTAAACAAAGACAGAACCTGGGCGATCCAGGGACGCTGACCACCTGGGCGATCCAGGGACGCTGACCACCTGGGCGATCCAGGGACGCTGACCACCTGGGCGATCCAGGGACGCTGACCGCCTGGGCGATCCAGGGACGCTGACAACCTGGGCGATCCAGGGACACTGACAACCTGGGCGATCCAGGGACACTGACAACCTGGGCGATCCAGAGACACTGACATTTAAACGAAGACAGAACCTGGGCGATCCAGGGACGCTGACTACCTGGGCGATCCAGGGACGCTGACCACCTGGGCGATCCAGGGACGCTGACCACCTGGGCGATCCAGGGACGCTGACCACCTGGGCGATCCAGGGACGCTGACCACCTGGGCGATCCAGGGATGCTGACCACCTGGGCGATCCAGGGACGCTGACCACCTGGGCGATCCAGGGACGCTGACCACCTGGGCGATCCAGGGACGCTGACCACCTGGGCGATCCAGGGACGCTGACCACCTGGGCGATCCAGGGACGCTGACCACCTGGGCGATCCAGGGACGCTGACAACCTGGGCGATCCAGGGACACTGACAACCTGGGCGATCCAGGGACACTGACAACCTGGGCGATCCAGGGACACTGACAACCTGGGCGATCCAGGGACACTGACAACCTGGGCAATCCGGGGACACTGACAACCTGGGCGATCCAGAGACACTGACATTTAAACGAAGACAGAACCTGGGCGATCCAGGGACGCTGACCACCTGGGCGATCCAGGGACGCTGACCACCTGGGCGATCCAGGGACGCTGACCACCTGGGCGATCCAAGGACGCTGACCACCTGGGCGATCCAGGGACGCTGACCACCTGGGCGATCCAGGGACGCTGACCACCTGGGCGATCCAGGGACGCTGACAACCTGGGCGATCCAGGGACGCTGACCACCCGTGCGATCCAGGGACGCTGACCACCTGGGCGATCCAGGGACGCTGACCACTTGGGCGATCCAGGGATGCTGACCACTTGGGCGATCCAGGGACGCTGACCACCTGGGCGATCCAGGGACACTGACAACCTGGGCGATCCAGGGACACTGACAACCTGGGCGATCCAGGGACGCTGACAACCTGGGCGATCCAGGGACGCTGACAACCTGGGCGATCCAGGGACGCTGACAACCTGGGCGATCCAGGGACGCTGACAACCTGGGCGATCCAGGGACGCTGACAACCTGGGCGATCCAGGGACGCTGACAACCTGGGCGATCCAGGGACACTGACAACCTGGGCGATCCAGGGACACTGACAACCTGGGCGATCCAGGGACACTGACAACCTGGGCGATCCAGGGACGCTGACCACCCGGGCGATCCCGGGACGCTGACCACCCGGGCGATCCCGGGACCCTGACAACCCGGGCGATCCAAGGACCCTGACAACCTGGGCGATCCAAGGACCCTGACAACCTGGGCGATCCAGGGACACTGACAACCTGGGCGATCCAGGGACATTGACAACCTGGGCGATCCAGGGACACAGACATTTAAACGAAGACAGAACCTGAGCGATCCAGGGACGCTGGCCACCTGGGCGATCCAGGGACGCTGACCACCTGGGCGATCCAGGGACGCTGACCACCTGGGCGATCCAGGGACGCTGACCACCTGGGCGATCCAGGGACGCTGACCACCTGGGCGATCCAGGGACGCTGACCACCTGGGCGATCCAGGGACGCTGACCACCTGGGCGATCCAGGGACGCTGACCACCTGGGCGATCCAGGGACGCTGACAACCTGGGCGATACAGGGACCCTGACAACCTGGGCGATCCAGGGACACTGACAACCTGAGTGATCCAAAGACCCTGACAACCTGGGTGATCCAGGAAAAACTGACAACCTGGGCGATCCAGGGACCCTGACAACCTGGGTGATCCAGGAAAAACTGACAACCTGGGCGATCCAGAAAAAACATTGACAACCTGGGCGATCCGGGAGGCACTGAGATCCCGGGAGGGCCAGGGGACCCCGGCCATACGTACAGACCAGGAGAGAGAAGCAGATTTGAACCAGAAAACGAAAAACCACTGTTTTCTGAGACCGTAAAGTGAAAACACGTAAATCGCTAATTCTGGTATTGTGAAGCAAGGCAGATAAACTTAAAATTAAACGTACAAAGCCCCAAATAATTTGGCAGGGGACCCAAAACTGCGCCCCCCCCCCCTGAAAGCGGGAGGGCAACCTGCATCCCAAAACCAGAATTAATAGATATGCAAGATAGCATGGATATATGTGAAAACAACCTATGACACCATTTTTTAACATGATAGGCTCTCATGCTGAGCCGGCATGTGACCGGCAGTTCCCTGACTAGAACGCCGCTCCCCCAACCCTGCCGCCCGCACTCGTGCGAGCGCAACATGCTGGGGGGAGCGGCAATCAAGCGTGCCCCAGCAGGGGGCAGGAAACCAGGTCAGGTGCGAGACGCAGCTAGAACGGAGCCAGCTGAGCCTCGATCACCCGGCAGGCTGGCGTGCTGCGATCCGGATGTCGGCGGAGCGTGAGGGCAGGATACCGGAAGCGATTCGGGTCGGAAGAGGAGGAGATCGAAACCGCAAATGGTGCGTGCGGCTCGGGCGCCCCAGGAGACAGGAGCCGAGTAAGACAGAAAACAAAGCAACACTGTAATGCGCTGTGAAGCACATGAAGCACATGTGCTGACAGAGGGAGACGGCTGAAACCCACAGTGAGGGAACCTTGCAGCAGGTGAACCTAAAACCGCATGAGCATATGACCCTAGCAATCTGGCAGAGGGTATAACTGAAAAACTGTGCCCCCCCCTAAATCAAACAAGACCCCCACTTGCATCGCAGCCACAGGGCAGAGTGCTTGTATGGCTCTGCTTATCCCCTTACCAGCCTGCTAAAAGTGAAGACCAGAAAGCCTGTCACCACGTCCCATTTTAAAAGAAATTGCATACTGACCCAGCATGTGACAGAGGCAGACAACTTAACTGTGATGCCGCTCCCCAGACCCCGCCGCCTGTACCTTGGGGTAGATGCGCGAGCGGTTTATGCTGGGGGAGAGCGGCGTCTGCACCCTATACCACCGGGTGCCAGAATCCAGGCCGGACGTGAGGCTCAGCTAGAGCGGAGCCAGCTGAGCCCCGATTACCTGGTAGGCTGACGTGCGGCAATCCGGACACCCGTAGCGCGCGTGCGCAGAAAAAACAGGAAGCCAAAACGACATGAAGAGGAAGGAGCGCGATGCCGCCAAGTAATGCGTGAGGCTCGGGCCCCTGGCTGAGCGGCAGGTAGGGGGATAAATAGCCAGACGCCCCTCCCACAAATGCAGGCTGTTTACAGCCTTATTATATATATATATATATATATATATATATATATATATATGTATACCTTATACCCTAGTTCCTAAAATGGGGTCACTTTTTTGGAGTTTTTACTGTAAGGTGCATCTGGGGGGCTTCAAATGGGACATGGCATCTAAAAACCAGTCCAACAAAATCTGCCTTCCAAAAACCATGCAGCATTCCTTTTCTTCTGCACCCTGCCCAGTTTACGACCACATTTGTGGTGTTTATGTCAACCGCAGAATCAGAGTAATAAATATTTTGGCTGTTAACCCTTCCAATTGATTAAAATGGAAAATCTGCCAAAAAGTGAAATTTAGAAATTTTATCTCAATTTTTCTTTAATTCTTGTGGAACACCTGAAGGGTTAACAAAGTTTGTAAAATCAGTTTTGATTAACTTAAGGTGTGTAGTTTCTACAATGGGGTCATTTATGGGGGGTTTCCACTATGTAAGCCCCACAAAGTGACTTCAGAACTGAACTTGTCCTTACAAAGTGGGTTTTGGAAATTTTCCTAAAAATGTTAAGAATTTCTTCTAAAATTTTAAGCCATCTAACGTCATAAAAAAATTAAATGACATTTACAAAATTATGCCAACATAAAGTAGACATATGGGGAATGATAAGTAACAAATATTTATGAGGTACCACTTTCTGTTTTAAAAGCAGAGAAATGAAAATTGTTTAAATTGCAAATTTTTCTAAAGTTTTGGTAAATTTGGGATTTTTTCATAAATAAAGGTAAAATATATTGATTCAAATGTATGACCATCATGAAGTACAATGTGTCTTACGAGAAAACACTCTCAGAATGGCCTGGATAAGTAAAAGTTTTCCAGTTATTACCACATAAAGTGACATGTCAGATTTCCAAAATTTGGCCTGGTCATTAAGGTGAAAAATGGCTGTATCATGACGAATAAATTCTTAACTAAGCAAATTTTTTACTAAGCAAAATTCGACAAAGCAGCCAAAAAGATTTTTTTTAAATCTTGGTTCACCTCTAATACCAATGTCTAAACAGTGTTGTGAATATATTGTCACTCTACAAAGGATTTAAAGAATTAAAGATATCTGGCAGAGGCTTGTTTCCCATAAAATAAAGTATCAGACATGTTAAAAATGTCCATCCATTCATATTTCCCCAAATTCAGCAAGTTAGCTGTTGTTATTAACCAACTTTAATCATGATAAACTTTTTTTTAAATTACAAAATGATGATAAAAAAATAAGAAAAAGTTAAAATATTACCCTAAGTTACAAATATTAAAGGCAAGAAGAAACATTTCTTTGAGGGAAAAAAACCTGCGTAAATGAAAGCTAACCTTTAAATACATATAATAGAAACAAATGGCAAAAATAAATGCTAATCCTTCAACTTTGATGGTTACAATATTTCTAATTAACTATCCTTGCACATACCCTGTGTAGGGTAACAGAAGTGTAGGAGTCAAGATTTAGTACAAGCTGTACATTCAGTAAAATGCTAACATCTGGTCTACATCTCATACCTGTACATGCTTGTTTTGTATTTTATCACGGGAGTTTCCAATTTGTGTCATTTTGATTTAATGCTGTCTTTGACACACCCAGTACTGTTAGGACACTGCTAGTCTCAAACACTATGACATCCTTTTGTGTTTGTGTTTTTTTCATATACTAGTTGGAGTGCAGGTTTATAGGTTTAGATCAGTTGTTTCTAATAATACAATCTCTATATTTTTAAGCAGGGCAACATTTTTTTGTATAGAAGTCATTTTCCTCTTTAGTTTACATGCAATTATTAGACAATGGTGGGAAGTAGAGATGAGCAAAGTTTTGAAAAATTCGATAAGGCCGATTCGCCGAAGTTCACCAAGAAATTTGATTAATTACGAATTAATTTGTGACAAATCGCTATAAATCAGGTATGCCCATATGTCATGGTGGCTGAGAGAATTATGAAGCAGGCTGCGACAGTGAGCCCGCTCCATGCACTGCAGTAATAGTGACGTTAGTGGCCCTATGACAGAGTGGGGAGATTATAATCCAAACAAACTCCCAGCAGCGCTTGCAATTCTCTTCTGTATTCTTTAATTCTTCAGTGCATATATAACATACAATCAGGACGTGTTTCGGCCTGTCCTAGCCTTTCTGAGTGGGGAGATTGGCAGCGGAAGTAACAGTAGTGGCCCTATGGCACAGTAGGGAGGGTGGTGTTAGCAGCAGCAGTACTGATGCACACAGCGATATATTCCATCTGCCTTTAATATTGAGACACATTAACTGTATCCCTAACAGAACAGATTAACAAAGAATGTTGGTGCACTGAACAGTGATGCACATGGTGATACACTCTCCCTGCAGTCTACCTGCAACACTGTCCCTAGTGCATGGGCACTTGTCAAGTGTCTGCCTAAGCTCAGCTCACAGTAATGATCGGTAGTTCATGAACAATCAGTTTAAAATGAGTTGATCTTCTAAGTGATTCTAAAATTAGTTCACCAGGAACTAAAGCAAGTGGGAGGAGTAGACAGCGATGAGACAGCAGCTCCATCAAGATCATTCACTGCCACAACCACTTGCTTTATAGTTCCTACTACTAGAAAGGTAGAAAAACCCAACATAGACCTGCAAATACAAATTAACTAAAAACATAACATGGATTCGTAACTAAGTACTTTGTTACAAATCTCATTCCATTGTATGTAGCAGGCGCAATGATGGGGGAATGGCGATCGCACGGCCCCTGTTATTAAACCCCTTAGATGCCGCGGTCAACGCTGATCGCAGTATCTGAGAGTCACATTGATGCCTTTCAGGGGTTAATTAGAGGAGATTCATTTGATCGTGGAGAGGCCATCGCAGCCATCTTGATTGATGGATTCGTTACTACGAGACGCTAAGAAATTCGGATTTATGGGGAATTAAATTTTTCCTGAAATTCGGATCAAATTCCACTTTGTTAACTTTGATTTGCTCAACACTAATGATGAGTGTAATTAGGAGGTGGGGCCATTGGTTCACTGCTGGCCCCTTTTCACCATGAGCCCCATAGCAGCTGAGTGGTCTGACTCTATTGGAGATACGCCACTGCGTTTACCTGTAGTCATATATGTTGTTTCTAATGCTGTCTTGGAGTCAAAGAGCTTGAAAGGAATTTGACACACTCTTAGGAGACCTCAGAATGTAATAAACGACTTTTCAGGGCAATTTCGATCTGGGGCAAATGTATTGGATCAAATTGAATCTGAAGGCCATTCCAACGAAATAGCACCTGAAATGAATTTTCTAAAATTCCCTTATCTGTTTTAATTTGATTTAAAATATTGCTTTCAATGTCAGAAACCATCCAGTGAAATTTTTGTATTGTAACTAAAAGTGAGAGTAAAAGAGAAGCTGGTATATAAAATATATGAAAAAACAAACCACTGGACATTAACTTTATTTATAACTGTTGAGTGAATATCTAATGCTCAGAGATAATACATTACCATAAGACAGGATGCCATACTGCTATGAAGAGATTCTTTGGCTCTTATTTATTAAAGGCTGCATAATTTAAAGGCAAATTGGCATGGACCAACTTTGTAAAGTTTTCCACTAGCTGTGTGAATTCCAGCAGACTGTTCAAGCAAAGAAAATCCTGCCGGAATGCAGAGGATCCGGCACTGCGGGATGCGGACAGAATGTCCTCTGGCCCCATTAAAGAGGTTCTCGGGGAAAGATGATAATGAAAATACTGAAAAACATGTTATTATAAATAAACTTTAAAATGCCTTTAATTATTTATAAAGGCTCGTTTAGTCTAGGGGACAATCAGTGACGGAGTTAAAATGGTGGCTCTTAGATTTATGATCATAAAATCCGTCCTTCTTGTGACACTGCTGGATGGCCTGTGTGAGAAAGCACAGAGCCCTAGGTAAAGTCTGCCAGTAGCAGCACTGATAGTTGCAGGCTGAAGTGTTTTCTAATGATGCTCCTAGTCCTCATTCTTAGGCCCCATGCACACGGCCGTGAACAACGGCCGTGTGCGGGCCGTGGAACCGCGGCCTGGATCCCTCCTGAGAGCAGGAGCGCACGGCGTCACTGGTTGCTATGACGCCGTGCGCTCCCTGCTGCCGGCACAGTACAGTAATACACTGGTATAGATCATACCAGTGTATTACTGTATTGCGGCGGCAGCAGGGAGCGCACGGCGTCATAGCAACCAGTGACGCCGTGCGCTCCTGCTCTCAGGAGGGATCCAGGCCGCGGTTCCACGGCCCGCACACGGCCGTGAACAACGGCCGTGTGCATGGGGCCTAACTCTTCAGCCTTTGAGTACAGGATGAGGTAAACTCCTTTCTAAAGCACAGGAAACAGCGTAGTAGTTCTCTCAGCTGTCATCTGCACATAATATACAGCTTCACAGTGCTGATACCGGCAGACTTTACATAGAGGTAAGTGCTTTCTTACATAGGCCATACAGCAGTGTCCCGAGAAGGATGGATTCTATGTTCATAAATCTAAGAGGTGCCATTTTAGCTCCTTTACTGATTGTCCCCTTGACTAAACAAGCCATTACAAATAATTAAAGGAATTTAAGAGTTTATTTATAATAACATGTTTTTTCAGTATTTTCATTTTTATCGTTCCCGGAGAATCCCTTTAAGTAAAAGTATAATTATATATTCCGCAAACATCCGGCTGGAAAGCGGAGAACCTGCTGGACACAAACAGCTCCTTGCTAGGTTTGCATCCAGCCGATCTTCTGCTTGCCTGCCGGAACAGCCTGCCAAATTTTAGCTACCGCTGGTGTGTAGGCAGCCGACAACCCATTCGGACCCAATGATTGCCTTCTCATGAAAGGATTTACATGCATCAATTACCTCCTCTGTATGGGAATAAAATATGTCTACTGCATTAGATCATCTCCATACAGATTCATTGTTTCTGGCATCAGATCACTGTTTACATACTGTAGGATGATCTGCTGCCCAGAAACAATGATTTTGATGTCCACCTCTGCGATGCTCTCACCTGACGAATGCGCGTTGCTTGGTTATTTGGTGATTAGTGAGCGTTTGCACTCATATGTAAAGGTACCTTGGGACAATTTCAGGCATGTGTAAAAATCAAGCTAAGCCTTATATGTTATGTGACAGAGTTACACCTTTGCTCCTATAAACTCACCTTCTGTGTTCTTCCCTTTCCTTGTAGATTGTAAGCTCTTGCAGGCATGGTCCTGTACTCCACTATGTTAATAGTTTCTTGTGTATTGTATTTTTATATTTAAGTAACCACATCTGGATGTACAGTGCCATGGAATTAATGGCGCTTTAAAATAAATAATAATAATATCATTTATTTTTGCACTTGCTAAAATTCTTGCACTTTTCTAGGCTGGAGATATCCTGGCTGAACAGGAAACCAGGGCCACTTTTCTCTCCACTCATGCATGTGTATGGCATAAATTGCTTAAATTACTGGTGCAAATGGCTAATAACTATGTTGTACAGCAGATAAAACACTCACACTGCAGCACATCCCAAAAAGTTATATAATTGCAATTGCATTGACCCATATGCCGATAAAAAGTAATTATTTTTTTTTAGTTTTGATTGGATTCATGTTTCTGTTTGCCATCGCAAGAAGCACCAAGTCAAATAAAATGCAGGCCTGAAATGGCAGAATTCCTGGGATAGTCCTGATAACCAAGTGCACATGCATTAAATTGCTTATAATAATGGTGGTATGCCGCAGAGTCATAACTGACACTAGGGACCCATGAGAATCAAAGTAGATATGCACTGCTCTTGTCCAAAAAAAGGTTGAGTAGGCAGAAGACCCACTATGACTCATCCAAGGGCATACATATACCTGGAGCTGTCTATTGAAATGCAATTTGTTAACCTATCAGGATGGAGAAGAATAGAGATGAGCATGCGCGTACATAGAAATCATTGGGCCCCATAGCAAGAATCTTAATGGGGCCCCACTAACTCCGTCCACTGGCCCATCCCACCACCTGCCCTGGCTTCTCCCCTGCCATACCCCCAGCAGTTGCAGCCGTGTAGACATTAGGAGCTACTTTTACACTTGCGTTTCTATTTTCCGTTATTGAGATCCGTCATAGGGTCTCAATACTGGGAAAAAAAACACTTTTGATTGTCACCATTCATTGTCTGAGGGCACTGTCCACTATAAGCAGCACACAGACACAGCTCATGGGGGGGGTGGGCTATGGTGGTGCTGGCATAATAGTATACCAGTGCCACCATATCCCCCCTTGCCTTATGAACTGTCAGAACCTCCTAATGCATACCTCAGCTGCTGCAGAACATATAAAGCTTCGTTCACATCTGTGTTGGGGCCTCATTCGTGGATCAGGTCATAAATGCTGGACACAATTTTATAGCCTGGAAGATGGAAACCTGACATCTCATCATAGTCAGCGGGATCCGTCAGGTGTTGTCGTCCATGACGTGCCAGATCCGGAACTGCAGTGATTTTCGCTGATTTGCTCCTATGACAGCAGAACAGCGACCGTCACCAGCACAGAAGTGAACAAGTAATACACACCTCAGCTGCTGCAGAACATTATAATAGTGACAAGGGAACTACAAGTCTCATCATCACCAGATTATTATTGGAAATTAGGGAGCAACACAGGGAGAGGTGAAAGTGGAGAGAACTACAATTTCCAGCATGTCCAGGCTGTTAGGATCAGATACAAGCAGACATTACACAGAGTATTAGGCCGGGTTCATATCACCGTTTAGTTTTCAGTTCTTCTGATCCGTCAGATGAACAGAAAAATAAAGAAAAAAAATGATCCTGTATTTCAAGCATCAGTTCTGCACATTTGGCATCCGTTTATGCCATTTCTGTCGGAGATCCGTTATTTTAGACAGAAAAAAGTCCTGCATGCAAAACGGAAAACTAAACTGTGATGCGAATCCAGCCTAAAAAAAGAGAACTACAACTCTCAGCATGTCCAGATTATAGGACATCATCTAGTTGTACCAGGTAAGAGCTTTAAAAATAAATAACTATAACCCCCAGTATGGCCAGACTTATTATGGGGCATCAGTATACATTCCAAAGAGGGGGTATAAGAGGAGAGAACTACAACCCCCAGCATTATCAGCCTGTACTAGGGCATACGTTTAAATTACATTGAGAAACATATAATACGACAAAACTACAACTCCCAGCTTTTCTAGGATGTTATGGGTTATCCCAGAACACCACTAACCTCTCCTCCAGGCACCACACAGAAGCTCCGCCCCCTCACAGTGATATGCCACAGGTCTTTCACCAGTCCTCTGCACTGGTCACATGATGATGACATCACCAAAGGTCCTTTAGACTTCTGCTGCTCTGCTATTTATTGGCTTTCTGCACTGGTCACATGGTTGATGACATCACCAAAGGTCCTTTAGACTTCTGCTGCTCTGCTATTCATTGGCTTCCTGCACTGGTCACATGGTTGATGACTAGGGATGAGCGAACTCGAACTGTATAGTTCGGGTTCGTACCGAATTTTGGGGTGTCCGTGACACGGACCCGAACCCGGACATTTTCGTAAAAGTCCGGGTTCGGGTTCGGTGTTCGTCGCTTTCTTGGCGCTTTTGTGACGCTTTCTTGGCGCTTTTTGAAAGGCTGCAAAGCAGCCAATCAACAAGCGTCATACTACTTGCCCCAAGAGGCCGTCACAGCCATGCCTACTATTGGCATGGCTGTGATTGGCCAGAGCACCATGTGACCCAGCCTCTATTTAAGCTGGAGTCACATAGCGCCGCCCGTCACTCTGCTCTGATTAGCGTAGGGAGAGGTTGCGGATGCGACAGTAGGGCGAGATTAGGCAGATTAACTCCTCCAAAGGACTTCACTTGATTAATCGATCGATCTGCAGCTGTGCATCATTGAGCTGCTGAAATTCAAATGCTCACTCACTGTTTTTAGGCTGCCCAGACCGTTTGTCAGTCACTTTTTTCTGGGGTGATCGGCGGCCATTTTGTGTCTTGTGCGGTGCTGCGACCAAGTGCATCCAAGCTGCGACCAAGTGCATTTAACCCTCAATGGTGTGGTTGTTTTTTGGCTAAAGCCTACATCAGGGTGAAGCTGTCACACCAAGTGCATTTAACCAGCAATAGTCTGTTCATTTTTTTGGCCATATACTAAATCAGGGGCAAGCTGCGCCTGTCACCAAGTGCATTTAACCCTCAATGGTGTGGTTGTTTTTTGGCTAAAGCCTACATCAGGGTGAAGCTGTCACACCAAGTGCATTTAACCAGCAATAGTCTGTTCATTTTTTGGCCATATACTACATCAGGGGCAAGCTGCGCCCGTCACCAAGTGCATTTAACCCTCAGTAGTGTGGTGCGTCAAGCTGTGACACCAAGTGGATTTAACCAGCAATAGTCTGTTCATTTTTTGGCCATATACTAAATCAGGGGCAAGCTGCGCCCGTCACCAAGTGCATTTAACCAGCAATAGTGTGGTTATTTTTTGGCCATATCCCAGTCTAATTCTGTCACTAAATCCATACCGGTCACCCAGCGCCTAAATACTAGGCCTCAAATTTATATCCCGCTAAATCTCTCGTTACCGCTGTCCTGTTGTGGCTGGGAAAGTTATTTAGTGTCCGTCAAAGCACATTTTTTGTTCTGGGTTGAAGTACAATTCCCAATTTAGCAATTTCATAATTTAGTGGTTCCTGCTATATCAGAGCTATTTGAAATCTATCCCTAAAAGGGTATATAATATTCAAGGTGCACATTGGGTCATTCAGAATAACTTCACACACACCCGCTACTGTGTATTTCCAAGTCTAATTCTGTCACTAAACCCATACCTGTCACCCAGCGCCTAAATACTAGGCCTCAAATTTATATCCTGCTAAATCTCTCGTTAACGCTGTCCTGTTGTGGCTGGGAAAGTTATTTAGTGTCCGTCAAAGCACATTTTTTGTTCTGGGTTTAAATACAATTCCCAATTTAACAATTTCATAATTTAGTGGTTTCTGCTATATCAGAGCTATTTGAAATCTATCCCTAAAAGGGTATATAATATTCAAGGTGCACATTGGGTCATTCAGAATAACTTCACACACACCCGCTACTGTGTATTTCTAAGTCTAATTCTGTCACTAAACCCATACCTGTCACCCAGCGCCTAAATACTAGGCCTCAAATTTATATCCTGCTAAATCTCTCGTTAACGCTGTCCTGTTGTGGCTGGGAAAGTTATTTAGTGTCCGTCAAAGCACATTTTTTGTTCTGGGTTGAAATACAATTCCCAATTTAGCAATTTCATAATTTAGTGGTTTCTGCTATATCAGAGCTATTTGAAATCTATCCCTAAAAGGGTATATAATATTCAAGGTGCACATTGGGTCATTCAGAATAACTTCACACACACCCGCTACTGTGTATTTCTAAGTCTAATTCTGTCACTAAACCCATACCTGTCACCCAGCGCCTAAATACTAGGCCTCAAATTTATATCCTGCTAAATCTCTCGTTAACGCTGTCCTGTTGTGGCTGGGAAAGTTATTTAGTGTCCGTCAAAGCACATTTTTTGTTCTGGGTTTAAATACAATTCCCAATTTAACAATTTCATAATTTAGTGGTTTCTGCTATATCAGAGCTATTTGAAATCTATCCCTAAAAGGGTATATAATATTCAAGGTGCACATTGGGTCATTCAGAATAACTTCACACACACCCGCTACTGTGTATTTCTAAGTCTAATTCTGTCACTAAACCCATACCTGTCACCCAGTGCCTAAATACTAGGCCTCAAATTTATATCCTGCTAAATCTCTCGTTAACGCTGTCCTGTTGTGGCTGGGAAAGTTATTTAGTGTCCGTCAAAGCACATTTTTTGTTCTGGGTTTAAATACAATTCCCAATTTAACAATTTCATAATTTAGTGGTTTCTGCTATATCAGAGCTATTTGAAATCTATCCCTAAAAGGGTATATAATATTCAAGGTGCACATTGGGTCATTCAGAATAACTTCACACACACCCGCTACTGTGTATTTCCAAGTCTAATTCTGTCACTAAACCCATACCTGTCACCCAGCGCCTAAATACTAGGCCTCAAATTTATATCCTGCTAAATCTCTCGTTAACGCTGTCCTGTTGTGGCTGGGCAAGTTATTTAGTGTCCGTCAAAGCACATTTTTTGTTCTGGGTTTAAATACAATTCCCAATTTAACAATTTCATAATTTAGTGGTTTCTGCTATATCAGAGCTATTTGAAATCTATCCCTAAAAGGGTATATAATATTCAAGGTGCACATTGGGTCATTCAGAATAACTTCACACACACACGCTTCTGTGCATTTCCAAGTCTAATTCTGTCACTAAATCCATACCGGTCACCCAGCGCCTAAATACTAGGCCTCAAATTTATATCCCGCTGAATTTGAATACAATACATTGGGCCAAATAATATATTTGTTGTTGTGGTGAACCATAACAATGAGAAAAACATCTAGTAAGGGACGCGGACGTGGACATGGTCGTGGTGGTGTTAGTGGACCCTCTGGTGCTGGGAGAGGACGTGGCCGTTCTGCCACATCCACACGTCCTAGTGTACCAACTACCTCAGGTCCCAGTAGCCGCCAGAATTTACAGCGATATATGGTGGGGCCCAATGCCGTTCTAAGGATGGTAAGGCCTGAGCAGGTACAGGCATTAGTCAATTGGGTGGCCGACAGTGGATCCAGCACGTTCACATTATCTCCCACCCAGTCTTCTGCAGAAAGCGCACAGATGGCGCCTGAAAACCAACCCCATCAGTCTGTCACATCACCCCCATGCATACCAGGGAAACTGTCTCAGCCTCAAGTTATGCAGCAGTCTCTTATGCTGTTTGAAGACTCCGCTGGCAGGGTTTCCCAAGGGCATCCACCTAGCCCTTCCCCAGCGGTGAAAGACATAGAATGCACTGACGCACAACCACTTATGTTTCCTGATGATGAGGACATGGGAATACCACCTCAGCATGTCTCTGATGATGACGAAACACAGGTGCCAACTGCTGCGTCTTTCTGCAGTGTGCAGACTGAACAGGAGGTCAGGGATCAAGACTGGGTGGAAGACGATGCAGGGGACGATGAGGTCCTAGACCCCACATGGAATGAAGGTCGTGCCACTGACTTTCACAGTTCGGAGGAAGAGGCAGTGGTGAGACCGAGCCAACAGCGTAGCAAAAGAGGGAGCAGTGGGCAAAAGCAGAACACCCGCCGCCAAGAGACTCCGCCTGCTACTGACCGCCGCCATCTGGGACCGAGCACCCCAAAGGCAGCTTCAAGGAGTTCCCTGGCATGGCACTTCTTCAAACAATGTGCTGACGACAAGACCCGAGTGGTTTGCACGCTGTGCCATCAGAGCCTGAAGCGAGGCATTAACGTTCTGAACCTGAGCACAACCTGCATGACCAGGCACCTGCATGCAAAGCATGAACTGCAGTGGAGTAAACACCTTAAAACCAAGGAAGTCACTCAGGCTCCCCCTGCTACCTCTTCTGCTGCTGCCGCCTCGGCCTATTCTGCTGCTGCCGCCTCGGCCTCTTCCTCCGCCTCTGGAGGAACGTTGGCACCTGCCGCCCAGCAAACAGGGGATGTACCACCAACACCACCACCACCACCTCCGTCACCAAGCGTCTCAACCATGTCACACGCCAGCGTTCAGCTCTCCATCTCACAAACATTTGATAGAAAGCGTAAATTCCCACCTAGCCACCCTCGATCCCTGGCCCTGAATGCCAGCATTTCTAAACTACTGGCCTATGAAATGCTGTCATTTAGGCTGGTGGACACAGACAGCTTCAAACAGCTCATGTCGCTTGCTGTCCCACAGTATGTTGTTCCCAGCCGGCACTACTTCTCCAAGAGAGCCGTGCCTTCCCTGCACAACCAAGTATCCGATAAAATCAAGTGTGCACTGCGCAACGCCATCTGTAGCAAGGTCCACCTAACCACAGATACGTGGACCAGTAAGCACGGCCAGGGACGCTATATCTCCCTAACTGCACACTGGGTAAATGTAGTGGCAGCTGGGCCCCAGGCGGAGAGCTGTTTGGCGCACGTCCTTCCGCCGCCAAGGATGGCAGGGCAACATTCTTTGCCTCCTGTTGCCACCTCCTCCTTCTCGGCTTCCTCCTCCTCTTCTTCCACCTGCTCATCCAGTCAGCCACACACCTTCACCACCAACTTCAGCACAGCCCGGGGTAAACGTCAGCAGGCCATTCTGAAACTCATATGTTTGGGGGACAGGCCCCACACCGCACAGGAGTTGTGGCGGGGTATTGAACAACAGACCGACGAGTGGTTGCTGCCGGTGAGCCTCAAGCCCGGCCTGGTGGTGTGTGATAATGGGCGAAATCTCGTTGCAGCTCTGGGACTAGCCAATTTGACGCACATCCCTTGCTTGGCGCATGTGCTGAATTTGGTGGTGCAGAAGTTCATTCACAACTACCCCGACATGTCAGAGCTGCTGCATAAAGTGCGGGCCGTCTGTTCGCGCTTCCGGCGTTCACATCCTGCTGCTGCTCGCCTGTCTGCGCTACAGCGTAACTTCGGCCTTCCCGCTCACCGCCTCATATGCGACGTGCCCACCAGGTGGAACTCCACCTTGCACATGCTGGACAGACTGTGCGAGCAGCAGCAGGCCATAGTGGAGTTTCAGCTGCAGCACACACGGGTCAGTCGCACTACAGAACAGCACCACTTCACCACCAATGACTGGGCCTCCATGCGAGACCTGTGTGCCCTGTTGCGCTGTTTCGAGTACTCCACCAACATGGCCAGTGGCGATGACACCGTTATCAGCGTTACAATACCACTTCTATGTCTCCTTGAGAAAACACTTAGGGCGATGATGGAAGAGGAGGTGGCCCAGGAGGAGGAGGAGGAGGAGGAGGAAGAGGGGTCATTTTTAGCACTTTCAGGCCAGTCTCTTCGAAGTGACTCAGAGGGAGGTTTTTGGCAACAG
Organism: Bufo gargarizans; assembly: GCF_014858855.1. Classification (NCBI taxonomy): domain Eukaryota; kingdom Metazoa; phylum Chordata; class Amphibia; order Anura; family Bufonidae; genus Bufo; species Bufo gargarizans. The sequence continues at coordinate 322,535,261 of NC_058084.1, forward strand.
CAGAGGCCAGGTACAAATGTGGCCAGCCAGGGCCCACTACTGGAGGACGAGGAGGACGAGGATGAGGAGGAGGTGGAGGAGGATGAGGATGAAGCATGGTCACAGCGGGGTGGCACCCAACGCAGCTCGGGTCCATCACTGGTGCGTGGCTGGGGGGAAAGGCAGGACGATGACGATACGCCTCCCACAGAGGACAGCTTGTCCTTACCCCTGGGCAGCCTGGCACACATGAGCGACTACATGCTGCAGTGCCTGCGCAACGACAGCAGAGTTGCCCACATTTTAACCTGTGCGGACTACTGGGTTGCCACCCTGCTGGATCCACGCTACAAAGACAATGTGCCCACCTTACTTCCTGCACTGGAGCGTGATAGGAAGATGCGCGAGTACAAGCGCACGTTGGTAGACGCGCTACTGAGAGCATTCCCAAATGTCACAGGGGAACAAGTGGAAGCCCAAGGCCAAGGCAGAGGAGGAGCAAGAGGTCGCCAAGGCAGCTGTGTCACGGCCAGCTCCTCTGAGGGCAGGGTTAGCATGGCAGAGATGTGGAAAACTTTTGTCAACACGCCACAGCTAACTGCACCACCACCTGATACGCAACATGTTAGCAGGAGGCAACATTTCACTAACATGGTGGAACAGTACGTGTGCACACCCCTCCACGTACTGACTGATGGTTCGGCCCCATTCAACTTCTGGGTCTCTAAATTGTCCACGTGGCCAGAGCTAGCCTTTTATGCCTTGGAGGTGCTGGCCTGCCCGGCAGCCAGCGTTTTGTCTGAACGTGTATTCAGCACGGCAGGGGGCGTCATTACAGACAAACGCAGCCGCCTGTCTACAGCCAATGTGGACAAGCTGACGTTCATAAAAATGAACCAGGCATGGATCCCACAGGACCTGTCCGTCCCTTGTCCAGATTAGACATTAACTACCTCCACATAACCATATATTATTGGACTCCAGGGCACTTCCTCATTCAATCCTATTTTTATTTTCATTTTACCATTATATTGCGAGGCTACCCAAAGTTGAATGAACCTCTCCTCTGCCTGTGTGCTAGGCCTAAATATATGCCAATGGACTGTTGCAGTGGTGGCTGACATGAAGCCTGATTCTCTGCTATGACATGCAGACTAATTCTCTGCTGACATGAAGCCAGATTGTCTGTTACGGGACCTCTCTCCTCTGCCTGGGTGCTGGGCCTAAATTTATGACAATGGACTGTTGCAGTGGTGGCTGTCGTGAAGCCTGATTCTCTGCTATGACATGCAGACTGATTCTCTGCTGACATTAAGCCAGATTGTCTGTTACGGGACCTCTCTCCTCTGCCTGTGTGCTAGGCCTAAATATATGCCAATGGACTGTTGCAGTGGTGGCTGACGTGAAGCCTCATTCTCTGCTATGACATGCAGACTAATTCTCTGCTGACATGAAGCCAGATTGTCTGTTACGGGACCTCTCTCCTCTGCCTGGGTGCTGGGCCTAAATTTATGACAATGGACTGTTGCAGTGGTGGCTGACGTGAAGCCTGATTCTCTGCTATGACATGCAGACTGATTCTCTGCTGAAATGAAGCCAGATCCTCTGTTACGGGACCTCTCTCCTCTGCCTGGGTGCTGGGCCTAAATTTATGACAATGGACTGTTGCAGTGGTGGCTGACGTGAAGCCTGATTCTCTGCTATGACATGCAGACTGATTCTCTGCTGACATGAAGCCAGATCCTCTGTTACGGGACCTCTCTCCTCTGCCTGGGTGCTGGGCCTAAATTTATGAAAATGGACTCTTACAGTGGTGGGTGACGTGAAGCCTGATTCTCTGCTATGACATGAAGACTGATTCTCTGCTGACATGAAGCCAGATTGTCTGTTACGGGACCTCTCTCCTCTGCCTGGGTGCCGGGGCCTAAATATCTGAGAATGGACTGTTCCAGTGGTGGGTGACGGGAAGCCAGATTCTCTGCTATGGAACCTCTCTCCAATTGATTTTGGTTAATTTTTATTTATTTAATTTTTATTTTAATTAATTTCCCTATCCACATTTGTTTGCAGGGGATTTACCTACATGTTGCTGCCTTTTGCAGCCCTCTAGCCCTTTCCTGGGCTGTTTTACAGCCGTTTTAGTGCCGAAAAGTTCGGGTCCCCATTGACTTCAATGGGGTTCGGGTTCGGGACGAAGTTCGGATCGGGTTCGGATCCCGAACCCGAACATTTCCGGGATGTTCGGCCGAACTTCTCGAACCCGAACATCCAGGTGTTCGCTCAACTCTATTGATGACATCACCAAAGGTCCTTTAGACTTCTGCTGCTCTGCTATTCATTGGCTTCCTGCACTGGTCACATGGTTGATGACATCACCAAAGGTCCTTCTCCACCTCTTACTTTCTCAGGTAGCCATACAAGTGTAATTAATGGGCGGGGCCTATCCTCCACTGCGGGCCCCCTTCCCCCAGGGGCCCCACAGCAGCTGCGTGGTCTGCCTCTATTGGAGGTACGCCACTGGAGATGAGCGAATCGAAGTTGACAAAGTGGAATTCAATCCGAATTTCATGAAAAAAAAATCCTAAAATGGCTGCTGCACGTGTGAGGACATGGAGCAAGGAACTCTGGGAAGGTGGGATCACCCATAATGCCATGCTTGCAGCCAATCAACAGCCAGCCAGCCTTATGATGTCACAGCCCTATAAATAGCCTCAGACATGTACTTAGTGCAGGGAGAGACGTCAGCAGGTGCTAGGGACAGTGTTAGGAAAGAGTTCATTGTGCTAAACAAACGATTTACAAGTGCAGGGAAAGATTATTCAAGGTGTAGGGAAAGGATAGGGAGGAATTATTCCACAGCAGTTATGTTGAACAGGGTTCAGTAGGGGAGGTTACAGCCTGGGTAATAGGAACAATCATATTACATCTTACTGCACTGACTGGGGATCCAAATTGCCATTATACAGCTCTGTAATTCCAGCAAACCGTTCTTGTTATTGGGGTGCAAGTGTTGTTTGATATAGCCATTAACAGGGTTTATTACAAGGAAATATTTCTACATCTTATTTGACCTTGTGCGGTGCAGTTATATGTTCTAAAGCCCTTATATTAGTTGCAAAAAGTGATAAGCGGCAGGGGCAATATTCGAATTAGCGATATTTCGCTAATAGTTTGAAAAATATTCGGCATATATTAGTGAATTCTAGAATTCTAGATTATATACTTGATTGCGAAAATCTGCAAAGTAATATTCACGTAATGCATGCGAAATACAGGCGTGGGTCACTTATGCTACAAACCGGATTCCCAAAAAGTTGGGACACTATACAAATCGTGAATAAAAACTGAATGCAATGATGTGGAGGTGCCAACTTCTAATATTTTATTCAGAATAGAACATAAATCACGGAACAAAAGTACCATTTTAAGGGAAAAATATGTTGAATCAGAATTTCATGGTAACATAGTAACATAGTACATAAGGCCGAAAAAAGACATTTGTCCATCCAGTTCGGCCTGTCATCCTGCAAGTTGATCCAGAGGAAGACCCCTCTCTAGTAGCTATAGCCTGTAATATTATTAAGCTCCAGAAATACGTCCATGGCCCTCTTGAATTCCTTTATTGTACTCACCATCACCACCTCCTCAGGCAGAGAGTTCCATATTCTCACTGCTCTTACCGTAAAGAATCCTTTTCTATGTTTGTGTACAAACCTTCTTTCCTCCAGGCGCAGAGGATGTCCCCTCGTCACAGTCACAGTCCTGGGGATAAATAGCTGATGGGATAGATCTCTGTACTGACCCTTGATATATTTATACATATTAATTAGATCTCCCCTCAGTCGTCTTTTTTCTAAAGTGAATAACTCTAATTTTGATAATCTTTCAGGGTACTGTAGTTGCCCCATTCCAGTTATTACTTTAGTTGCCCTCCTCTGGACCTTCTCCAGCTCTGCTATGTCTGCCTTGTTTACAGGAGCCCAGAACTGTACACAGTACTCCATGTGTGGTCTGACTAGCGATTTGTAAAGTGGTAGGACTATGTTCTTATCACGGGAATCTATGCCCCTTCTGATGCAACCCATTATCTTGTTGGCCTTGGCAGCAGCTGCCTGACACTGGTTTTTGCAGCTTAGTTTGCTGTTTATTAAAATTCCTAGATCCTTTTCCATGTCAGTGTTACCGAGTGTTTTACCATTTAGTATGTACGGTTGACTTGCATTTTTCCTTCCCATGTGCATAACTTTACATTTATCAGTGTTAAACCCCATCTGCCACTTATCTGCCCAAGCCTCCAGTCTATCCAAAAAAAAAAAAAAAGTTGGGACAAGGCCATTTTCACCACTGTGTGGCATCTACCCTTCTTCTTACAACACTCAACAGACGTCTGGGGACCGAGGAGACCAGTTTCTCAAGTTTAGAAATAGGAATGCTCTCCCATTCTTGTCTAATACAGGCCTCTAACTGTTCAATCGTCTTGGGCCTTCTTGGTTGCACCTTACTCTTTATGATGCGCCAAATGTTCTCTATAGGTGAAAGATCTGGACTGCAGACTGGCCATTTCAGTACCCGGATCCTTCTCCTACGCAGCCATGATGTTGTGGTTGATGCAGAATGTGGTCTGGCATTATCTTGTTGAAAAATGCAGGGTCTTCCCTGAAAGAGATGACGTCTGGATGGGAGCATATGTTGTTCTAGAACCTGAATATATTTTTCTGCATTGATGGTGCCTTTCCAGACATGCAAGCTGCCCATGCCACATGCACTCATGCAACCCCATACCATCAGAGAAACAGGCTTCTGAACTGAGCGTTGATAGCAACTTGGGTTGTCCTTGTCCTCTATGGTCCGGATGACATGGCGTCCCAGATTTCCAAAAAGAACTTCGAATCGTGACTCGTCTGACCACAGAACAGTCTTCCATTTTGCCACACTCCATTTTAAATGATCCCTGGCCCAGTGAAAACCCCTGAGCTTGTGGATCTTGCTTAGAAATGGCTTCTTCTTTGCACTGTAGAGTTTCAGCTGGCAACGGCGGATGGCACGGTGGATTGTGTTCACTGACAATGGTTTCTGGAAGTATTCCTGAGCCCATTCTGTGATTTCCTTTACAGTAGCATTCCTGTTTGTGGTGCAGTGTCGTTTAAGGGCCCGGAGATCACGGGCATCCAGTATGGTTTTACGGCCTTGACCCTTACGCACAGAGATCGTTCCAGATTCTCTGAATCTTCGGATGATGTTATGCACAGTTGATGATGATAGATGCAAAGTCTTTGCAATTTTTCGCTGGGTAACACCTTTCTGATATTGCTCCACTATCTTTCTGCGCAACATTGTGGGAATTGGTGATCCTCTACCCATCTTTGCTTCTGAGAGACACTGCCACTCTGAGAAGCTCTTTTTATACCCAATCATGTTGTCAATTGACCTAATTAGTGTTAATTGGTCTTCCAGCTCTTCGTTATGCTCAAATTTACTTTTTCCAGCCTCTTATTGCTACTTGTCCCAACTTTTTGGGAATTTGTTGACACCGTGAAAATTTCAATCAACTTATTTTTCCTTTAAAATGATACATTTACTCGGATTAAACGTTTGATCTGTCATCTACGTTCTATTACAAATAAAATATTGACATTTGCCATCTCCACATCATTGCATTCAGTTTTTATTCACAATTTGTTTAGTGTCCCAACTTTTTTGGAATCCGGTTTGTATATACTTATGCATATACAGTACAGACCAAAAGTTTGGACACACCTTCTCATTCAAAGAGTTTTCTTTATTTTCATGACTATGAAGGCATCAAAACTATGAAATAACACATGTGAAATTATATACATAACAAACAAGTGTGAAACAACTGAAAATATGTCATATTCTAGGTTCTTCAAAGTAGCCACCTTTTGCTTTGATTACTGCTTTGCACACTCTTGGCATTCTCTTGATGAGCTTCAAGGGGTAGTCACCTGAAATGGTCTTCCAACAGTCTTGAAGGAGTTCCTAGAGATGCTTAGCACTTGTTTGCCCTTTTTCCTTCACTCTGCGGTCCAGCTCACCCTAAACCATCTCCATTGGGTTCAGGTCCGGTGACTGTGGAGGCAGCACCCCATCACTCTCGTTCATGGTCAAATAACAATTACTTTCAAAGTTTTCCCAATTTTTCGGCTGACTGACTGACCTTCATTTCTTAAAGTAATGATGGCCACTCGTTTTTCTTTACTTAGCTGCTTTTTTCTTGCCATAATACACATTCTAACAGTCTATTCAGTAAGACTATCAGCTGTGTATCCACCTGACTTCTCATCAACGCAACTGACGGTCCCAACCCCATTTATGAGGCAAAAAATCCCACTTAGTAAACCTGACAGGGCACACATGTGAAGTGAAAACCATTTCAGGTGACTACCTCTTGAAGCTCATCAAGAGAATGCCAAAAGTGTGCAAAGCAGTAATCAAAGCAAAAGGTGACTACTTTGAAGAACCTAGAATATGACATATTTTCAGTTGTTTCACACTTGTTTGTTATGTATATAATTACACATGTGCTAATTCATAGTTTTGATGCCTTCAGTGTGAATCTACAATTTTCATAGTTATGAAAACTCTTTGAATGAGAAGGTGTGTCCAAACTTTTGGTCTTTACTGTATATTTTTTCTTTTTGTTTTAACCTAAACTTTTACCCATGGATTCGTCCATTTGTATATATATTATATTATCAAATTTTGTGTTGTTCTTTTAGACTTGATAAAGGGCTCTGCGTACCCCAAAACGCGTTGTCTTTGCTAACCAAAAAATAAAAAATACTTTGTATCCTCAACTGGGTTGTGAATTGCGCCTTGTGTCCATCTGCTCACCACACGAAAGTGCAGACGAGCTCCCCCCCATATACCACAATATGCACCAAAGTGGAGGCTTGGCTCCCGCCCATGATCAACTTGGACGATATTCGGCTGCACCAACCCAGATCACCACTACGATTTTACCTCTACCAGAATTGTACTACACAAAGTGCAACCAAACCAAGGTGAGTAGCAACCACTCACCCTGGCTAGGAGCAGATAACAGCATATCTTGTCCACCACCACCTATGAGCGCCTTCTCCCCTTTTTCTTTGGCCATTTAATCTCTGGTTGCTGTAGGGCAGAGGGACCCAGCATCTCCTCCCCCTGTAACTCAGGTTGCCACTGGGGAGAGAGACCGGTTGTGTCATCTCCCTGTGATATGCACTGCCGCTGGAGATCTGGGTAGGTGGCCCAGCATCCCTGTAGGGCCGGTAAAGAGACCTCGATCCCATCTCCACCTGCCATCTGTGGGTCCTCCCAGGACCAGTCTATGAGGTTGCTCACCTCTGAGGTTAGTTGGGCAAAAGAGTGTATCATTTTCAGTCAATCCTCTGGGCTGAGGGATGGTGGTTGAGCTAGGTTGAACAGTTGACGGTAGCTCTGCTCCAGCTCTCACTCCACGGTGACTAGATGCATTAGGTCTGGTCCAAGGTCGTCTGCTTGGGGAAGGTCCAGCATGGTTTCCCTGATGTCGTTGATGTCCCAGAACCGACATTCTGCGGGGCATCCAAAGTCATCGCCCTCCTCAAAGCCTTCCCACAGTAAGCCCGGACCATTATAATCCTCTCCCTCTGGCAGATAGTAGTTAGTCATCTATGGGTTGCGCTGGGTGGCATACCTACTTTAGTGCCCGGTACGCTTTGTCCAGCCACAACTCCTCCCGAATCAGGTTCCACAGTTCCGTCACCCACTCAGCCAAGGGTTGTTTTCCTAGGAAGGGTGACCGCAGGGCCATGAGTACCTGGAACCTCTGTTCCCAACTGGGAAGGCTCTCTCTCCTCCGCCGCTGTACCTCCTCTAAGGCCTCATACCACAGCCCCTTTCGAGTGGCATCTCTGTAGTCCAGTATGCCCTCTTCTGATACAGGCCCATCCTCTTGGGCCAAGTTCTGCTGCAACCTCCAGCGAAACCCCCCCTCCATGTTGTTGTGTATAGGAATGCTGCCCGGTAGCTAGCTCTGTCCCTTGAGATCCTTCAAAGCCAGGGTCGCTGCACGAGTGCCAGCGTTGCCCTCCATGCACTATACACTAGCGCCTTCCTTGAATCCTCTGTGCAGGGAACAAGAAGGGAAAATCCCGCTGCTTCCCACCAGTTGTGATGGTATCATCCGTGTCACCGCCTAGTATTCCCTTCTTCCCTTGAAATAGCACAGCCAAATAATCCACAGAGCAATAAATCGCTATTATCGCTAGTATCGCTGGTATCGCCAGTATGGCTGGTATCGCTGGTATCGCCAAATAAGTCCATGCATGAGCCAAAGCTGAATGTTGGAACAAGACTTTACTGGAAGCAAACAGGCATTCAGAACTACACTTTCTATTATGCTCTGCTCCCATGCAAGGGAGACATCCACAACAAATATACATTACCCAATAACACAAAGGTACAACCCACATAGAATACTCCCCTCTGCCTATGATGTCATTATGTTGCACAATGGTTAACACAATTATCACATGCAGTAACATACACAATGTCTTCTGTCCTGGAGTCAACCGAGGTGTAATTCAATTATCTCTCAGGACAAAGGGAAATCACCAATACACACGGGGAGACAATAAGACAGACATCACTACTTAAATATACAATGTCCCGCCCTTTATAGTACACATAGACATTTAACATCCCAAAATGGCACGAATTAGACCAGGGGTTCAAAAGTTTGTAAAAGTCTCTTTGGCCTGGCTGTACTCCTGGCTTTTCTGCCTAAAACCGGTCCTACACAGTCTTTTGTCCTGGAGACAATTGAGAAGTGATCCACTTATCTCCCAGGGACAGAGGCCAGACTCCATTAGCCACATGGTAGCAAAAGACAGCAAAATACCTGAACTTATATAACTATGCAGTTGTTACATAAAACAGGTACATTCAACATGGGACTGTAATCACATGGTAAGAGGCTGGCAAGTAGTCCTCTCCAAGTACTCGTGGCAAACTCAAAAGAGGGGGATTTGTCACAAGCAGTTATTTTATATGATTCGCCGCGATTAAATTCGGATCGAACCACATTTTTTCAGAGAATTTGGCAAACCAGCCAAATCAATTTTTTTTTATATTCGCTCATCTCTAGATAAGACATTTGTGCTGTTGATGTTTTTAGTTCTATGATCCTGTGTACAAACATGAGCCAACCCAAAAACAAAACCAATAACCCCAAAGAAAAGTGTGAGACACACATATAAAATATATGTAATTTATTGAGACATGATCACATAACAAACAATATATGAAACATAAGGCACAAGTGTTCAGGAGGGGGGGGAGACCTCAAGTAAGGAGGTCAGATACAACCTCTCTCCCAAACACCCAACTGGCAGGGAAAAAGATGTCACAGCCCTAGGTATACATCCGCATGAAAATTGTGAGAACTGTAGGTTCACTCAAAGTAACATGTACTGGTATGTATGTTGCATGCACAGAAAGATAAATGAAAACATGTACAAATAGCACAAGGCAAACTAGCCCACCCAAAAACCTGGGATGGCCACATAAGATATGCACATAGCCATTGAACTGTACAATACAGACAGAGGCAAGTGTGCCAAGTGCAGGTGGTAATAGAGATATAAAAAGAAATGTAACAACTAAGGGCCGCTTCACACGAACGGATGCCGTGCGTGGCATCCGCTCCGTGAAAGAGTGCCAAGACCCGCTGCAGACTGCAGAGGCACGGAGCGGTAACATGACTGTTAATGCTCCGTGCCTCTCTGTGATCTCTTTACTACGAAATCACAGTGACAACTGTGATTTCGTAGTAAAGAGATCACAGAGAGGCACGGAGCATTAACAGTCATGTTACCGCTCCGTGCCTCTGCAGTCTGCAGCGGGTCTTGGCACTCTTTCACGGAGCGGATGCCACGCACGGCATCCGCTCGTGTGAAGCGGCCCTAACTGAGCAAAATAACAAAACATTTATTACCCATGATATGCTGGACCCAGAGCGTGTGACCAAAGGCTGTACCTCAGGCAGCTTGGCACACTTGCCTCTGTCTGTATTGCAACATACATGCCACTACATGTTACTTTGAGTGAACCTACAGTTCTCACAATTTTCATGCTGATGTATACCTAGGGCTGTGACATCTTTTTCCCTGCCAGTTGGGTGTTTGGGAGAGAGGTTGTATCTGACCTCCTCGCATGAGGTCTCCCCCCCTCCTGTACACTTGTGCCTTTTGTTTCATATATTGTTTGTTATGTGATCATGTCTCAATAAATTACATATATTTTATATGTGTGTCTCCCACTTTTCTTTGGGGTTATTGGTTTTGTTTTTGGGTTGGCTCAGTATATTATACTAGACCCCAGTGTTATCTAAACATTATATGTGAGTTTTTTCTTATAGGTTGGCCTGTGTACAAACATGTCACCATCTCAGTCACTTCCAGTGCTGCTATGAAAATGAATAGAAATGTGCAACTTTTTCAGTGTCACTAAAATAAAGAACAAATAAAATAAAAATAAAAAGTATAGAAGGGATTTTATCTGTGGGATATATAGATGTAGCAATGGCTATTTTGACTCTCAACATGTTCAATGTTCTTTTGTAGCTAAGTTTAAAGGGGTTTGGCCACTTTCTGGATACTTGCGACCATTGTGTGTGTAATATGACTATATGACACTTACTAATATAGCCTTGTGCCCTTTGCTATATTTCATAAGCCATTTCCCCATCTTCTGTGCTGTCCGTCTAGAGGTCCTGTCCATAAAATGGCTTCTGATGGAGGGTCGTGTGACCAGACACCACTTTATCTCCTCTATTCAAACACACTAAACCTCCACTAAACTCCAATGAAGTACAGATGGCAGGTGCTGTACATTTTAAAGTAAGAGGCTTTACATGGAGGTGATTTACCTGGTCATATGACCCTCCATCAGCAGATATCTTATGGACAGGACCTCTATGTAGACAGCACAAAAGGTTAGGCAAAGTTGCATACCTTATGACATATAGAAAATGGCACAGAATTTCTACTAAGTTTATATTAATACGTGCTATATAGTCATCTTACAAACACATTGGTCAACAGTAGCCAGAAAGTGGCCAACTTCTTTAAATTAAGACAATGCAAAAAAAGCTATTGAAAAAGTTTGCTACTACTGTGTACTCAATGCATTGCATCAAGTTAAAATTGTAACTGTCCAAAAGTCCAGCTGCCAAATGTTTGTTTTTTGTTTTTTTTATTAAGGAAAGATAATTCCTGACTATAAATTTAAATTTTCTGTTCATGATTATGGGGCACCCATGTTGAATGAGGTCCTGTTAACATAATTTAGAGATATGGTATACATCACCCATGGACCATATGCCAATACAATGAAAATAAGATATTTCTTATCTTCTATGGGACAGCTTTCTAGATATACTCTATGACCTGTGCAGAGGTCATTGTGAAGAGAGGGGCAGTAGATAAGCTGTAACCCATCACCAATAGAGACTGGTAGATTTGTGTTATCTATACGGATGTTCTATCTTTCATTGTAATCCTGTGATGATAATGAGATTACTGATGAAAAGTGATCACTACAGAAAAATAATTATCAGTCTATTATTAGGCTTAATGATTAGTGCAGGATTGTTGGATTCTTAAATATATTAAAGCAATATGTCAAATTGAAAATAACATTACAAAAAAATCTTGCACATGTGACCCCAAGTTCGGTTTCAAGTTTTAAAGTGGGTTTCCACTTTAAAAATCAACTACTGAAGTTATTCAACAAAGTCACTCATTTCATTGCTGCATATCTGACGGAACCCTTTAAGTCCACCCTTGCGAACAGCTCTGAGTATAGAGGGGAGGGGTTATCAGTTACTGACAGCTATCGCTGTATACACACTTACACAGAGAATGCTATCAATCACTGATAACACCTCCCTGTATACTGACAGATATTTATGGGGGTGGTCTTAAGTTTGAAATATCGAAGATATTAATGTATAAATTACAAGTTTTAATAAATCTTTTCTAACAAAAATATGTATGCCAATCTTTTCAGCTTCTTGATAAACATCACCTCCTTGTTTAAATAGTATATATTTGAATCTGTCTGAAAAAATATAGAAAAACAAAAAAATGCTGTCTGCACTATTTTTTTTAACTTTTTACTTATGGCAATTTTACAACATACATTTATATTAAAAAATCCATGCCTTTACTGTATGGGCCAAACATACTATGAATAGAGTCTAAATTGTATATGCAGCTGTTACAATGTAATTGAATTTTTCTGCTAAGCTAAACAGCAAAAGCTAAAAAAGCTAGCATAAAAACATGTATCTATCTTAACCCATAGGGGACAGTACTGACAGCAAAAATATAGATCAGTCACATCATTATTTTAAACGTTATTCACCGGGATTTAAATCAGCTCCGGCAAATTTGTATATATGTGTGACTAGAGGCTGTGTGTAGATTACGTCTTAAGGAAAGCTTAGGTTTTCAAGGGTTCCAATAAAGGTTAAAATTACTAATATAATAAACATTAAAAAAAATCTGTTTTATTTTTAAGTGCATTTATACAAAATATAATGTTAACCAAATGATATTTTAAAAAGAAAATGAAGAATGTAATATATATATATATATATATATATATATATATATATATATATAAAATTTTTCAAACTAGGAATATCCTTGAGACAGAAGCAAAGATTTTATTCTGATATTTTTATGTGAAATAAAAATGAATATGCACAAATATAGTTAATTTAGTTTCAAATTCATGTGCCATTTTTTATTTTTTTTTGCATGAGAACGAACACTGGTGTTTTTTATTCTGTAATTTAAATGTTAAGCTGCCAGATGTGTGTCTCATGCTTCAAGAGTTGAAGCTTTGCATTATTTAGCATATTAAGATTCACAGAATTTAAAAAAGGGTTCCTTTATTGCCTGGAGGTTCTAATTAAGTAAACCTCAGCCTGATCCATGTAAAGCTTGCAATATGAAAGTATTCTCCTTTTTTTCCTTCAGCCAGACAGAGTGATATAATAAAGTGATACAATAAATATGAAAAATCCATAGATGATATAATTTTTCTTTTGCTTCAGGAATTAAACCTATCAGTTATTCTTAGAATATTTTAATAGCGAACAGCAATCGGAAAAGCAGAAAAGTCTATGGTTTTATTTTTAATTGCAGTAATCTGCAACAAATGATTCATCTTATGCATTTTTATCCATTAACAAAGGAACAGAAAACATGATTTGTAAAACTGACATTGGTGCAGTTGCAATTCTTTGTTAAAATGGCTTGAAAAGTACCAAATTGCCTTTCTGTCAAAAAATGAATCTCCTAAAAAAGTTTGTATGGCATAGAGTCATATGAAAAACAAGTGACTTTCTAGATACGGCGATAATAAATCATACCAAGAATACAGGGCAGTTCCTTAGCCTTTTCTGAAAATGTCAAAGGTGTCAAGTTTGTCCAGTCACACTCTAATAAGCAAAGACTCGGTTCAAGCATTCAAGTCAGTGTACATATAATTTCATTTACTGCACAGCCAAATGGAAAAAAAAAAAAAACTATGATTCTGTATGTCACAAATGGGCTTTAATTCCGATATATATACAGTACAGACCAAAAGTTTGGACAAACCTTTTTCTTTGATTACTGCTTTGCACACTCTTGGCATTCTCTTGATGAGCTTCAAGAGGTAGTCAGCTGAAATGGTCTTCCAACAGTCTTGAAGGAGTTCCCAGAGATGCTTGGCACTTGTTGGCCCCTTTGCCTTCACTCTGCAGTCCAGTTCACCCCAAACCATCTCAATTACTGTGGAGGCCAGGTCATCTGGCGCAGCACCCCATCACTCTCCTTCATGGTCAAATAGCCCTTACACAGCCTGGAGGTGTGTTTGGGGTCATTGTTTGGGGTTATGGTCCAACTAAACGCAAACCGGATGGAATAGCATGCCGCTGCAAGATGCTGTGGTAGCCATGCTGGTTCAGTAGGCCTTCAATTTTGAATAAATCCCCAACAGTGTCACCAGCAAAGCACCCCCACACCATCACACCTCCTCCTCCATGCTTCACGGTGGGAGCCAGGCATGTAGAGTCCATCCGTTCACCTTTTCTGCGTCGCACAAAGACACGGTGGTTGGAACCAAAGATCTCAAATTTGGACTTATCAGACCAAAGCACAGATTTCCACTGGTCTAATGTCCATTCCTTGTGTTCTTTAGCCCAAGCAAGTCTCTTCTGCTCGTTGCCTGTCCTTAGCAGTGGTTTCCTAGCAGATATTCTACCATGAAGGCCTGATTCACACAGTCTCCTCTTAACAGTTGTTCTAGAGACGTATCTGCTGCTAGAACTCTGTGTGGAATTGACCTGGTCTCTAATCTGAGCTGCTGTTAACCTGCGATTTCTGAGGCTGGTGACTCGGATAAACTTATCCTCCGCGTCAGAGGTGACTCTTGGTCTTCCTTTCCTGGGGCGGTCCGCATGTGAGCCAGTTTCTTTGTAGCGCTTGATGGTTTTTGTGACTGCACTTGGAGACACTTTCAAAGTTTTCCCAATTTTTCGGACTGACTGACCTTCATTTCTTAAAGTAATGATGGCCACTCATTTTTCTTTACTTAGCTGCTTTTTTTCTTGCCATAATACAAATTCTAACAGTTTATTCAGTAGGACTATCAGCTGTGTATCCACCTGGCTTCTCCACAACGCAACTGATGGTCCCAACCCCATTTATAAGGCAGGAAATCCCACTGTGAAGTGAAAACCATTTCAGGTGACTACCTCTTGAAGCTAATCAATAGAATTCAAGGAGTGTGCAATGCAGTAAGCAAAGCAAAAGGTGGCTACTATGAAGAACCTAGAATATGAAATATTTTCAGTTGTTTCACACTTTTTTGTTATGTATATAATTCCACATGTGTTAATTCATAGTTTTGATGCCTTCAGTGTGAATCTACAATTTTCATAGTCATAAAAATAAAGAAAAATCTTTGAATGAGAAGGTTTGTCCAAACTTTTGGTCTGTACACAGGGCACACATGTGAAGTGAAAACCATTTCAGGTGACTACCTCTTGAAGCTCATCAAGAGAATGCCAAGAGTGTGCAAAGCAGTAATCAAAGCAAAAGGTGGCTACTTTGAAGAACCTAGAATATTACATATTTTCAGTTGTTTCACACTTTTTTTGTTATGTATATAATTCCACATGTGTTAATTCATAGTTTTGAGGCCTTCAGTATGAATCTACAATTTTCATAGTCATGAAAATAAAGAAAACTCTTTGAATGAGAAGGTGTGTCCAAACTTTTGGTCTGTACTGTATATATATACTGTGTATATATATACACACATATATATATATATATATATATTATACATTATGCATAATATCAATCTATCTAAAATAGGTATATAATATGTATAACATCTATCTATAAGGTGCACTTTCTCATTCTGTACCGTCAGAAATTTGATGCTCCATGTACTTATAGATTGTGTTTGACTATTACAAATATCTCCCGGGTTATTAGATTGGTGTTGGATAAAGCACTATCATGTACATATTTACTAATACTAGATGGTGCAAAATTAGATTAGGCAGTCTATAACTATGGCTAGATTAGGCAGTCAATTATGCTGGGTGATAGGATGATAAATCTGGTGTACCTGTCCATTCTAAACTTACACCACCTATTCGTTAAATTACTTTGCACTATAAATTTCCATCTTAAGCCATATCCCTTTCCAACTAATTCACCTATGCTAAGTCACATCCCTGTTGTCAAGTGCGGTTGGAAAAGTGTCTAAAATCCTTAATAAATAGGGTGTAAGGCATGTGCACAAATTCTGGGTCAATCTGCATTTGCAATAGTACATTTTCCCCTATTTTCCTGTACAGTATTGTACCTGTTTAGAAACACGCCTTAGCCTTCGTTAAACAGAAAGAGAGGTTTTGCCCCCCTTCATTTTAGATGAGGTACAGTATGATGGTTTACAATATATAGTGAAGGGTACATATGATGAGTTTTTCAACAGGAGTATAGCTGTGAGGGTGTGCCCCCCCCCCCAAAAAAAACTCATTAAAAATGCTTGTGCTTCTTGTAAAAACATACCTACATTTATATTGCGTTTCCTTCCACTAAGGGAAAATGCACAGCAGTATACATTAATGTAACTAAATTTTGTAATTATTTTCCCCCTTTTGCTGGAAGGAAATGCAGCATAAACCTAAAAATGCTGTTGCAAAAACCACCTGGTTTTTTATGCAATTTTTCCTGCATCCAAAATGCAGCACTGCCGTGACGTGTGGCAGCTGGATGACACAAAACCTTTTATTCATCATTATTACTAAAGTGCAGGGTGTACAGAGAAGTATGGTATGAATTCTGCCCCTAGTAATAAAGGCCTTTTTAAACAGGACAATGATCGAGGCAATTTTCCAGGAAGGATCATTTCTAGGAAGGCTTGTTCCCAATGATTGCAATATGCAAAGGTGCCGCCAATCACCGGATGAGCAAGCAAATGCGCATTTATTTTACAGTGTTGTGTAAACAGCAATATGCTGCCCAGAAAGTGGTGAGGGACTTATCAGAGGTTTTACTCCACTATTTTGGCATAATAAAATCACAAATGATGGCATACCCCACATTTGCACTCTAATTTGCACCATAATTTGTAATTTTTAGAGGTTCTCGACACCTTTCAAGAGTGGAAAGAAAATGGTGGATCTTAGTGGGAGGGGGTGGGTCTTAGCATGGCCCACTGGATTTACTATAATTGACACCAGGGATGCGTTATAGCTCGTCTGCACCAGCTCCTAGCTGGCATAGATTTCAGTTTCTGGTGGATAGAGTGCCAGAGATGCACCTCATTTATTAAGAGGCATCTGCCACTTAATAAATTATAAAATAGAGGGGGTTCTGTGGCTCACCAGACGGTCAGTATGGATAGAGGTGCTCAATCACCGGTACACCTAAAACCGTGAGGATGTGTTAAAATGGAAAAGAATTGTGATGGCACACTCGCATTTGGATAGAATGGAAGGATTTTTATTGTTCTATAAAATAATTAGTAATATTATTTGAATTTCATAAAAGTT
The DNA here is from genome assembly GCF_014858855.1 of Bufo gargarizans. NCBI lineage: Eukaryota > Metazoa > Chordata > Amphibia > Anura > Bufonidae > Bufo > Bufo gargarizans. The sequence goes on from NC_058084.1 coordinate 322,552,353, forward strand.
ATAAAAATATAAGAGATCCTATATGTATATAAAGTATATTATATATTCTGATCAAAGTAACTGTTCTTGGTATTATTCAGTACGAAATATATATTTCATTGGGTATTGTTAAACAGGGATTCCCTAGAATTGAAAAATAATGTCCATAGATGTTTAAAAGAGTTCTTCAAGGAGGTCCTGAAATCAGCGAATTTACAATCCACAAGAAGGCTAAATAGTAATTGATGACTGTCTTTAGTTAAATAGTGATATTCTTAAAGAATGTGCAAGCTCGCATATAAGGTCCAATATATTATGAAAAAATATGAAAAAATATATTTTAAGAAAAAAGTGCCATGCAAAAAATTGAAAAAGTTGAAAAATGTGCTCAATGAGTAAAATACGTTGTGCACAACAAAGGTAATTTATAACATGCAGTTATTCTTAAAAAATGTGTTGATAAAAACGTACACCATATAGATAATGTTCATATATTATGATGATGAGGAGTCGATGTTATTATGAATACACCAGTATTTGGTCCTGTATTCACCGGGTTTTCAAGTGTTGGTGTCCGCCTTTTAAAGAGAGAGCGACTCTCCTGGCAATTTTCCAATTCACTTGAAATTGGATGATAATTATCCCGATATATTTCAGTGCTTTGCCGTTGTTGTGGGCAGAGTACATATGTTGTATTTATGGAGAAATAATACAAGAAGATGTAGTTTACTTTACCCCTATTCAGTTCGTTACAGCGTCTTCCGTCCTGCAAGGACCTTCGTGGCGTCCCACGTGATCACTTGCCTTACCACGTGATGCTGCACGTGATGATGATGTAGCCTGACGTCACGCGGTGGTTGTTCCTGATTGGCCAATCTTCCTCGCTGCGGGAAATTTGAAAGAATATCGCCGTGGCGAGTATTTTCTTCCGATGATTTTCAGTTTAGTATTGTTAATTTCCTTATGGTCCTCACTGCTTCCTCTGACCAGACGCGTTTCGGGACACTTTCTGGTCCCTTCTTCAGTGGTCACGTACAGGACCAAATACTGGTGTATTCATAATAACATCGACTCCTCATCATCATAATATATGAAAATTATCTATATGGTGTACGTTTTTATCAACACATTTTTTAAGAATAACTGCATGTTATAAATTACCTTTGTTGTGCACAACGTATTTTACTCATTGAGCACATTTTTCAACTTTTTCAATTTTTTGCACGGCACTTTTTTCTTAAAATATATTTTTTCATATTTTTTCATAATATATTGGACCTTATATGCGAGCTTGCACATTCTTTAAGAATATCACTATTTAACTAAAGACAGTCATCAATTACTATTTAGCCTTCTTGTGGATTGTAAATTCGCTGATTTCAGGACCTCCTTGAAGAACTCTTTTAAACATCTATGGACATTATTTTTCAATTCTAGGGAATCCCTGTTTAACAATACCCAATGAAATATATATTTCGTACTGAATAATACCAAGAACAGTTACTTTGATCAGAATATATAATATACTTTATATACATATAGGATCTCTTATATTTTTATAACTTTTATGAAATTCAAATAATATTACTAATTATTTTATAGAACAATAAAAATCCTTCCATTCTATCCAAATGCGAGTGTGCCATCACAATTCTTTTCCATTTTAACACTTAATAAATTAGGTGCATATTACTCCAGCGCAGGGAGATTAAGACTGGCGTATGGGAACGCCATTCTTGATAAATCTCTCCTCTATAGGGACAAGCTATTGCAGCAGTGAACATTTGTCCCAATACAGATGAGATGATTGCTGCATATAAATGCAGATCTCAACTCCTCTTATGAGCGGACAATTATGGGGAACGTTCCAGTTAATTTCCTCCTGAGTCACACATGTAAAGGGAATTTTAGTGATGGACATCTCACAAGTCAGAACTTTCACCCTTCCTACCCAACGTCCATTTTATTTTTTAGAATTATATCTGCCATTCAAGAGTATTTCATAGTGCTTCAAATTACCTTTTAGAGAATCACAGAGAAAAAAAGGACTTGCATCAATGCCCATATGATTTCTATTTAATAAAATGCTGCACTTACAATGTACAGGCCACAGAAGCAGCCTATGGAGTTTTCTAGCTTGGGCATGTTTTTTCTAATGGGATAAGTGAAACTGGACTGGGTCCTATTTCACAAACACCTTAATATTAGCAAACACAGCAAAGACAAAAAAAACTTATGGCCCATTCACACATCTACTAATCTGACTCAGCTTCTTTTCAGCATGGTGCAGAAAACACAGAAGGTAAATGCATTCTAGAACTGATCCCATAGTTTTCTATATGAACGTTCATATCAATCCGGCGCACCAGTTGTGATGCATGCTGTCAAATGGCAGCAGACAGGAAAACACTGCATGCTGGTTTTCCCTGTCCTGCTCTGTTTATGAACGAAGTACCTGTGCATTAAAGTGCACATAAACATAAATCCAAATTTTTTGCTCTATAAGAAGCACTTAGGTTTTATAGGAGGAAAATAAGAAAAAAAATATTTTTCATCACACCCCAGATCAGATTCCCAATCTTTATCAGACCTCAGATCAGGCTACTAACCTTCATCAGACCCCAATCCTCATCAGACCTCAGATTACACCCCAAAATCAGACCCTCAATCCTCATCAGACCTCAGATCAGATGCCCAAATCAGACCCTCAATCTTCATCAGACCACAGATCAGACCCCCAAATCAGACCGCCAATCTTCATCAGACAGAAAATAAATAAAGAACTTGCCTCTTCTGCTCTGAATGGCACTACCACTTGCTGCACTGTGACCTGACATTGCACAGCGTCTGCTCATAGTGTGCGCTTATGTGCACTATGTTCTGATGCTGTTTACAGTTAGGGCACAGCACAGAACGGGGCTGGCAGAAGACCATGTAGCTTCCATAACAGTAGCTCATTGGTAGTTGCTTCATAAAACGCACTGCCATTTTCTATCCACTTTTGGGGAAAACAATGTGTCTTATAAAGCAAAAAATACAGTTTATCAGCTGTGCCCAGCTCCGCAAAAGAAAAAAAAAGAAAACTGGCCACATGCAATTGTGTCAACCTTAGTGTCATAGTGCAAGAAAGAAGGGTCTGTTTAGATTTTTGTCATGGGACCCTTAAACTATATGCTCTTGGTTATTGTTCAGGAACGGTACTACTCACCTCTTCTGACCTGTCAGTTTTAGTAATCAGATATAACAAGAGGTCAGTCCTGTGTCCCAACACGGACAATTACTTGCGCTGCTGCTGGTCCCGGAATAGTGTGGTAGGTTTCACACTTGCAAAGTCAGATCAATAGGTTTTGGAACCACGCTGCTGGACACTATGTGTTCCGGTCAAGATAATCTTAAGATAAGATTCTCAAGGGTGCTTCACTATTTTGCCTATCCCCTTAAATCCTGTAGAGGAGGAGATCTAGGAGGATCGTATTCCTTGGTATTGAGGAGAGGGGCTGACACCCTTGTACCATCCACTTGTGACCGGAACACATAGTGTCCAGCAGCGCGGTTCCAAAACCTATTGATCTAGTTTTAGTAATCAGATTGGTGGGGATTCGACACCTGGCACTGTTGAACATAACAGTAATGGCCGCAGCGTCATGCTGCAGCTCAGCTCCCATTCAAGTGGAATTATGAGATTCACTGCAAAGCATTTTTGCATGACATTTTTTGCATTTTGTTTGTGCTTTTGTAGCTTTTTTAGTGCTTTTGTGAAAATATAGCATGTTCTAGGTATAGCATTTTTCTGATGGGAATCTCTATGGAAGGTGAAAACTAGTGTTGAGCGAATTAAAGTAGACTTCGATCTGAATTTCAGGAAATTCAATTTGCCTCAAAGCTGAATTTCCTCGTGCTTCATGGTAATGAATCTATTTTTCCTAAAATGGCGGTAATAAAAAATGAACATACTGATCGGATACATTTGCATGCAAAGAGATCTTTGTGGCTATATTCATTGCAGAAACCGTGCGTAATCTCCAGCGTCATGATGTCATCACTTCACCAAGTGAGATTTTGCACTATGTCTTCAATCAAGATGGCCACAACGGCTTCTCAGCAATCAAATGGATAAGGTGAGTATGTTTTTTTTTTTAAACTGGATTAGCCCCTGAAAGGCCTTCATTTTCTATCTCAGATACTGCAATCAGCGATGAACACCTCATCTGAGGGGTTCAATGACAGGGGATGCCATTCCCCATCATTTTGCCATCTACATATAAGGAAATGCGTGTAGTTACATAATTCATCACAAATAGAATTTCTTTGTGAAATCCGTGAAGAAGCCATATCGAATTATTCATAACTTTGCTCATCTCTAGTGAAAACAAATGTATGTTCAAAGTATACAGTTAAAAATATTTATAGAGGGTTGAAAGACTGTGGTTGCATGTAAGCCCTAGAGTTTGAGGCCATGCAAAAGAACACAATGCCCACTGAAGAAGACCAATACAATGAGACAAGAAAATCATGGGAATTTTGTTACAAATTTTGCATTGGGGCCACAGACTTTCAAGTTATGCCTCTGCATAGATATTAGCAATTACACAGTGGAATAATAAGTAAACCTACTATTCGGTCCCATGAACCTAATTTATGGGGCTGATACATTTTTTTAATTGAGTAGTCTGGGTGTTGTGATGTCATACTGTAACTGCTAATCAATGAGTTTTTGGAAAATTAGTAAGTTTTTGTTGTTCCTAGTCAATAGCAGTAGGAATACCTTTTCTTCCACCAACAAAATGACTAATTTGGCAAAGAGCCTCTGCTTTGAGGACTGTGCAGGAAGTTTATTATAAATTAGAATTAATCAACTTGTAGCACTTTTACCTTTTTTACATATTTTTCTTCTTAGATGTCTCACTTTACTTTCTTCAGATGTCTCCTCCACCTAAACCCAAAATATACAATTATCTACTGAATACTAAATGCAACAAATTATATTTCATACAAGTCTCAGACCTGAAAAATTTGTGTCCGACTTGTCTGCTGTAGTTTGGTTTTAGATTCCCTTAGAATATGCCTTTCCTTTCCTTTCATTGCATTAAGCTGTGTTCCCATACCGTTCATAGAGCTAGGAATAAATTCCTTGTGAACATTAGGTTCTTTTTGAGAGGCCAAGGGTTGTCCTGTGAAGGAAATGACAAGCTGTGAAATGTAAAAAGAACAATTCCTTCCACATGTTTCAGTACTTAAAGAGCACTAAGAAACTTGTCAAGCAGAATCACTGAGAATGCACCATGTCTAGGTACTTCAGCTCTGTCAAACCTAATTTAGAAGTGAGTGTAACACATAAGTGTACAAGAAACTGTGTGGTCAAATGGCAAATTTCTGCGTTGAACCGTATTTGAATATTCAAGAGCAATCCTATGGGGAACAGTTTTTCATATGTCCTAAATTAACATCAGGAGGCCCCCAATTTTTTTTTTGTATGTCAATATTATGATGCCCATTGTGTTTGTCAACTTCCTACCTCCATACAGAAATGCATATATAAAAGGGTACTTCTAGCAAAGCAAAATACTTGTACAGGCTAAATTGAATTGTGGATTCTAGTCCTTTCTTACTTTCTTTCTTATTCCTAGCTGTATCTGTTCCATTTGTGTATCAAACAGTAGGAATGGACCCACTTTGCCAACTAACCAGTTTGACTTTGGGCTAAACCTAAGGTAGTTGTCCTGTTGGTTCTCTCGTATTCACCCTTTAACCCCTATACAGGGAACTGGACTTTGCCACAGGGAACCAACCAGGCCGCTACCTCCACTGATCCACGGGGTTTAGAGAAGTACCAAGGGCTCAGGCAAAAAGCATAGTCTGAACACAGTCACAAGTCAGGACAGGCTGAGTACTTGGGTATTTCAAATAGTATTTTCAATGTCAGGGCAGACAGAGTACGAGATTAATCCAGGTCACAATTCCAAGATCCGGGCAGGTGGCAAGGAGCAGAATCAGTAGACAGACAAGGTTTGGCGAACGGGTATTTAAACCCGAGATCACCTTTAATGGTTTCTAGGAAATAGAAAATCTCGAAGCTCAGGCATGGAGGTAGATCCACAACCCATCTAAATAGGGAGACTGATCGACAACTTAACCAGCACCATGACAGTAGGAAAGAATTAACTTTCTCAGTGCTGAAGGAAAGTCCACTGAGCATTAGTTCCAATTCTCACAGGGAGAGGGACGTCCGTGCTTGCCTGGAAAAGCAAGAAAAAGGTGAGCATGGACCATAGGTGTAACAATTTAAATTTCTGGTACAAGGTATAATCAATAAACACATGTGTATTGCAATCTTTATGTGTGTTCAGACAGATTTTTTAATATGGCTTAACTTTATAACCAACTGGCTTAACTTTATAAATTTATAACCATGCATCAATCAAACTTAGTGTGAAATTGCATTTCACACATATGACTGTACAAATGTTCAAAGTGTCCAAATCAGCGTGAAAAACTGCTACAAGAGGACATAGTTTTAAATTAGAAGGGCAAAGGTTTAAAAGTAATATCAGGAAGTATTACTTTACTGAGAGAGTAGTGGATGCATGGAATAGCCTTCCTGCAGAAGTGGTAGCTGCAAACATAGTGAAGGAGTTTAAGCATGCATGGGATAGGCATAAGGCCATCCTTCATATAAGATAGGGCCAGGGGCTATTCATATTATTTAGTATATTGGGCAGACTAGATGGGCCAAATGGTTCTTTCCTCTTACCCCATTGTTGACATTTGGCAACCCATAGATACGGCCACAGCTCCACGGCTGCATCTTTGGGCTGCGCTTGTGCAGACCACTCTCCCTTTTCAGGCGGCTGGGGATTCAGATGAGTACGTGCACACAGCAGTGCATGCGCATATAATCTTTCCTTACTGCCGCGTCTGATACAGAGCCGCGCATGCTCTGTATGCAGCGCGGACTCTGTATCGAGCAGCGCATAAAGTGGGTGTACATTGGAGCGACCATGATCGGAGGAGAGTGGAGGGACAATGGAGGACAATTTTATTTAGTGGAGGGACAATGGGGGACAATTTTATTTAGTGGAGGGACAATGGGGACAATTTAATTTAGTGGAAGGACAATGGGGAACAATTTTTTTTAGTGGAGGAACAATGGGGGACAATTTTATTTAGTAGAGGGACACTGGGGACAATTTTATTTAGTGGCAGATGTAGCAGAGCTGTATAGGGAACTGTTCACCGACAGTGCTAGAGGGGACTGGGAAAGACAGATGTAGCAGAGCTGTATATGTATCTATACAGATACATGGTCTAAGGTGTATACACAGCTGTAATAGAGCTTTAATGGAAATAAATCTGCATCAGTGCTGCTGGGTGGGGGATGGTAATATTTTAGGGGAGGCAAAAGCACAGATCATTTGGTTACTAGATCACATGCTTTTGGGATGATGTATAGTAGTGAATTATTGTTTTGCTGCTCAGAATGGGTTTTGCATTTAAAACTGTATTAGAATGCAGGACAGCCACATGTTACTGTCTTAACTCACTTCCCATGGCTCTCTGAATGATGATTGCCCAGCAGGAGGGATGGGCTTTACATACATTGCAGGCTGCCAGACTGATGACTCATACTATCCACATGAACGAGCACACAAGGACTGAGTTATCAGTGTGATGTCATAAGGAGTTGTGGCAGGCCTTAACTTAAACTGCTTAAGCCCGCCCCAGCCTTAGAAGCAGGAAACCCGGGAGTAAACAACAGAGCTGGCTGCAGGTGAGGATGAATTAGCAATATGGGAAAACCCCTTTAATGGAATGCAGAGGTAGACTGAAGCAAACAACATATGTTTTAGGGGGCATCCCCCTTTATCAGTCTGAGGTTGCCTGCTACAGTTATGTCACTTATCACTCACCCCAAATAAAATAAAATAAAATGCTCACCTACCAACTTTATTTTTTTTTTAGATTATTTAGACATTACATTTCTTCTTACATTTTTTAAAGCAGAGTAGTAAATGTAAGAAGCGATCTTATTATGTGCTTAAAGGTTGTACTGCTTCTATGTGCGTCCTGTAAATGTACTTTTCTCATGACTTCTGGTTGAAGTGGCATTTCTCATTAAGGACAGCTTTGGCAATATGACAATTCTCTCGAATCTTTGATATGTTGGTAGTAGTGTTATGTTAAACGAAGCATTAAAAGCAGAATTTGATCTAAAGTTTAGGAAAACTTCGATTTGCAATTAATCCAAATTTTCGCACACTTTGTGGTAACAAATTATGTTTTCCTAAAATGGCAGCTCCACGTGTTACAAAGCAAAACTAAGTGTAGAGGAGACAAGCTCGGGAACACAAGATCATCCATGCCATGCAGCCAGCCAATCCGCAGATATCCATCCCCTGCGATATATCAGCCCTATAAAACCCTCATCCCGTGCAGTCTCCGTCACTGCCCTGTGATCTGAGCATAGGGAGAGATGTGGCAAGTGCTCATGCGCTAGGGACAGTGTTATTGAAAACAATTAGAATATTGGAGAGGGAGAGAGCAGGGAGAGTGCAGGGAGAGTGCAGAGAGACTTATCCTGAATCACTTTTATTTATTCCTTCATCAGCCATAAACTAATATATGTAATTCAATAACAATAAGATGAAAGCCTTTATTATTCCACTTCCAGTGTGCCAACCAATATCATCTAGTCTGAACCCCTTAGGTAGGACAGGTCTTAATGATGACCATCCTCATCTTTTTCTACTTCTTCCAAATTATTCTTCAAAGTCTCCATGTCCTAGAAAAGTCAACAAGCTGCAAAGAGAGGAGGAGCTGGATGTTCTTGATTACATATTCTCATCAATATTAGATGATGTGGAAAAGGAAGAAAAGCAGATGGCAGAAGAAGGGTTCCTATCCGTAGGGCGGGAGAGTGTTGGGTTGGAGAATTGGGTACTGCGCCTGTTTAAGGGTGCCACGCGGCCATTGACAATGAAGACAGACTATAAAGTGTGGTCTTCATTATTAAATGAAAGGCAGCTGCTAGCCAATTGGCTGTGCAGTTCTTCAACGCAGCATGGCTGTAACCCACCTGTAGCATTGCTGCTGTGAAATAGAATTTTTCAAAACTTTGCTCATCTCTAGTTTGGAGTATGTAGTCTTTGGTAATAGTTGTGATAGGTGCTCAAAGAAATCGTTGGTCCCGCAAATGACAGCTATTAGTGAAAGCCATCCCATGATGACTAGAATATTCCAGTTTGATTCAATCCTTTCAATCCCAAAAGGTTTTTGCCCACCACAAGTGCTGATGTGTCTTTTCTGCACATTATGTTACAAGGAACACCTTGGGACATGTAATCTAGTTCCCAGGACAGTGGGAGAGTGCCTGAAATCTTGACTGTCCCACTGGATTCTAGATGGTTGAGAGGTACAGTGACTCTTTTAGTGGAATAAAAACAGCTGATTACTGCCGACAAAGGTGCTCCACATATCAAGCTTCTACAGCAGCAATAAGCTGTTATAATCTATAGGTGTCAAGAAGATTGTGTGAAGTGAATGCTGTGAAGCCAGTGTTGCTTAACCCCTTAAGGAAACATGACGTACCGGTATGGCACGGTCCATAAAAAGTGGGATTTGGAAGATTTCTGAAAAATTTCAAAATTTGCTTCTAAACTTCTAAGCTATGTAACATCCCCAAATAATAAAATATTATTCCCAAAATGCTACAAACATGAAGTAGACATATGGGGAATGTAAAGTCATCACAATTTTGGGGGGTATTAATATGTATTACAGAAGTAGAGAAACTGATACTTTGAAATTTGCTATTTTTTAAAAATTTTTGTTAAATATGGTATTTTTTTATGCAAAAAAATTTACTTTTTTGACCAAATTTTATGAAGTACAATATGTGATGAAAAAACAATCTCAGAACGCCATGGGTAAGTCAAAGCGTTTTAAAGTTATCAGCACTTATAGTGACACTGGTCAGATTTGCAAAAAATGGCCTGGTCCTTAAGGTGAAATAGGGCTGTGTCCTTAAGGGGTTAATGCCCCTCCAGCTCTGTGTGCATGTGCAGGTGGCTCTGTGTGATACTTGCCTGTCTGGAAACCACTGTTCAGCCAGGGAGCACCTTCCTGGCTTCGATTCTAACTGTAACCAGGGCACATGTGCTTCTAAAAATGCCTCTACTTGAGCCTCTACTCCAGGGCTGGCCAACCTGTGGCTCTCCAGCTGTTGAAAAACTACAACTCCCACCATGCCCTGCTGTAGGCTGATAGTTGTAGGCAGACTAGGCATGCTGGGAGTTGTAGTTTTGCAACAGCTGGAGAGCCGCAGGTTGGCCAGCCCTGCTCTACTCTGTTACATCATGTTTTACAATCTGGTTAACATATATGTTAGAATTACAGTGACACTATGGTGAACGTCAGTCTGAGGCAGCCATGGCATTTTTGTATACATTAACTTCTTCTACCCCTAACCCCGGGCCAGTTTTCACCCTGCTGCCCAGGCCATTTTTGCAAATCTGACATATGTCACTTTATGTGGTATTATCTATGGAACACTTTTACTTATCCAAGCTATTCTGAGATTTTCTGGTGACATATTGTACTTCATGACAGTCAATATATTTTACCTTTATTTATGAAAAAATCCCAAACTTACCAAAAATGTGGAAACATTAGTCATTTTAAAAATTTCAATGTCTCTGCTTTTAATACAGAAAGTGATACCTTATAAAATATGTATTACTTGACATTCCCCATATGTCTACTTTATGTTGGCATAATTGTAAAAATGCAATTATATATTTTTTTAAGCATTAGAAGACTTAGAAATTTAGAAGCATTTCCAAAGCCGACTTTTTAAGGACCAATTCAGCTATGAAGTCACTTTGTGGAACTTACATAGTAGAAACCACCCAAACATAACACCATTTTAGAAACTACACCCCTTAAATTGTTCAAAACTGATTTTACAAACTTTGGTAACTCTTTAGGTATTCCACAAGAATTAAAGAAAATTTAAATGACATTTCAAAATTTCACATTTTTGGCTGATTTTCCATTTTAGTAATTTTTTTCTGTAACACATCAAGGGTTAACAACTAACAAAACTTAATATCTATTACCCAGATTTTGTGGTTTACAGAAACACCCCATACGTGGTGCTAAACTGGGCACAGGGCAGGGCGCAGAAGAAAAGAAGCGCTGCATGGTTTTTGGAAGGCAGATTTTGCGGGAATGATTTTCTAGACACCATGTCACATTTGCACCCCTACAGTAGAAATTCCCCAAAAAGTGACCCAATTTTGGAAACTACAGGATAAGGTGACAGTTGTATTGATATTTGGGGTACAAATGATTTTTCATCGCTCTATATTACACTTTTTGTGAGGCAAGGTAATAAAAAGACATATTTTTTTAGTTTTTTTCAATGTTCATCTGACAAGTTAGATCATGTGATATTTTTATAGAGCAGGTTTTTACGGACATGACAATATCAAATATGTCAACTTTTTTGTTTGTTTGTTTCAGGTTTTTTTGTGTCTCCATATTCAGAGAGCCATATATATATATATATATTTTTTTTTTTTGGGGGGGTACAATTGTATTATATAGGGGGTAACCTTTTGCAGGATGAGGTGACGGTTTGATTGGTACTATTTTGGGGTGCACATGAGTTTTTGATCGCTTGCTATTACACTTGTGATGTAAGGTGACAAAAAAATGACACCGTTTTTATTTAATTTTTTATGATGTTCAGCTGAGGGGTTAGGTCATGTGATATCTTTATAGGCTCGTTGTTATGGACGTGGCTATACCTATTATGTCTATTTTTTTTTTTTTTTTGAAGCAATAAAATCATGTTTTAGCGTATCTATGTTCTGAGAGCCATATTTTTTTTATTTTTTTTTTGGCCGATTGTCTTATGTAGGGGCTCATTTTTTGTAGGATGAGGTGACGGTTTGATTAGTTAAAATTTGGGCGTATTCGCCTTTTTGATCGTTTGGTTCTGCATTTTTTGTAATGTAAGGTGACAAAAAATGGCTTTTTTGACACAGTTTTTATTTTTATTTTTTACAGTGTTTATCTGATGGGGTAGATTATTTGATATATTTATAAAGCTGGTTGTTACGGATGCAGCAATACCTAACATGTGTGTCTTCTTTTTCCCCCCGATTTTTTATTATAAAATAAGGGGAAAGGGGCATTTTTTAACTTGAAACTTTAGTTTTTATTATTATAATAAACAAATTCATAAAAAAACTTTTTTTAACTTTTTCACTTTTTCTGTCCCATTCTGGGTCTGATCCCCTATGCAGTGCATTACAATACATCTGTGACTGCCGGCGCCCCTGCACTGATCAGCATGACATAATAGTAAGTCAAATGGCAGAAGGTCAACCTGCCACTATGACGCACTATTATGTCATGTCGGGTTAAATGTATGGCAACAATGTGATGTTAACCCAGCCTAAGTTGATCTGTTAAAACCCTAATAATCATCTATAACCTGTGTGGGAATTTTAATGCAAGTTTTTAGTTCCCCTGCAGTGCCACCACTGGGGAAATTATTCAAATTAAGTGCCTATTGAAATCAATGGCAAGTGAATGTAATGCATGGATATACATGGCTCTCCAGAATAAGAGAACATTTTTGCAGTCACTTTTCACTCTCTAATAGATTATTTGAAAATAGGTTCTCTATATGAGTAACACCTTTAAATCACACTGCCCTACATTAACCTCAGAGTTTTACCAAAGAGTTTATGCACATGGGTCTTAAAATCATTAATGGATAATGTGGTATTTAATGCTTATTAATAGGACTTATAAGTATTAGTTATAGCAGAGAATGGATTATTTTATGGAATACTAAACCTAGCAGTATCTGAAATTGCATGGTGCAGCCCCCACAGTGCACTCCCCACCTAAGAAAGATGGTACCTCTACAAAGCTATGCAGACTTCTATGCCATTCAGGGTCTGCTAAAAAGCTATAATAGTTGAGAATGCCGATGGGCACTCTAGTGGCTGTTATAAGAGAAATGCCCCTTTAGAAATACAAAATTAATTGAATAAAGAGGTAATACTAGTACCTTTCATCAGGATGCCAAAATGTAGTTTGAACCTAGCCTATGTAACATGCTAACAAAATGAATGGCATAGCACATTTTTGAAACAGCATTACCACCTATTACTTATAATAGGACCATGTTTTTACACACAGCAGATATTAAATCCTACTGGCAAAACATGTGTTGCAGGACATCTTTTTTTGGGGGGAATATAAAAAAGGTTCCTTGGGGATCAATATAGGAGAATTCAAACCTTTCATACTAATATAATTTACTATATTAGGATCGGTGTTTTAGACGTCGATCTTATTAAGCCCTTTACATGGTGGTGGATCGGTCAGAGTTATGAAGAGGTGCCGGCCTCTACTTAACTTCAATGGATTCACCCCCGCTTCTAAATGTAAGAAGTAGGGATGAGCGAACTCGAACTGTATAGTTCGGGTTCGTACCGAATTTTGGGGTGTCCGTGACACGGACCCGAACCCGGACATTTTCGTAAAAGTCCGGGTTCGGGTTCGGTGTTCGTCGCTTTCTTCGCGCTTTTGTGACGCTTTCTTGGCGCTTTTTGAAAGGCTGCAAAGCAGCCAATCAACAAGCGTCATACTACTTGCCCCAAGAGGCCATCACAGCCATGCCTACTATTGGCATGGCTGTGATTGGCCAGAGCACCATGTGACCCAGCCTCTATTTAAGCTGGAGTCACATAGCGCCGCCCGTCACTCTGCTCTGATTAGCGTAGGGAGAGGTTGCGGCTGCGACAGTAGGGCGAGATTAGGCAGATTAACTCCTCCAAAGGACTTGATTAACTGATCGATCTGCAGCTGTGGATCATTGAGCTGCTGATCCTCAATTGCTCACTGTTTTTAGGCTGCCCAGACCGTTTGTCAGTCACATTTTTCTGGGGTGATCGGCGGCCATTTTGTGTCTTGTGGTGCGCCAGCACAAGCTGCGACCAAGTGCATTTAACCCTCAATGGTGTGGTTGTTTTTTGGCTAAAGCCTACATCAGGGTGAAGCTGTCACACCAAGTGCATTTAACCAGCAATAGTCTGTTTATTTTTTGGCCATATACTACATCAGGGGCAAGCTGCGCCTGTCACCAAGTGCATTTAACCCTCAATGGTGCGTTTGTTTTTTGGCTAAAGCCTACATCAGGGTGAAGCTGTCACACCAAGTGCATTTAACCAGCAATAGTCTGTTTATTTTTTGGCCATATACTACATCAGGGGCAAGCTGCGCCCGTCACCAAGTGCATTTAACCCTCAGTAGTGTGGTTGGTCAAGCTATCACACCAAGTGCATTTAACCAGCAATAGTCTGTTCATTTTTTGGCCATATACTAAATCAGGGGCAAGCTGCGCCCGTCACCAAGTGCATTTAACCAGCAATAGTCTGTTCATTTTTTGGCCATATACTACATCAGGGGCAAGCTGCGCCCGTCACCAAGTGCATTTAACCCTCAGTAGTGTGGTTGGTCAAGCTGTGACACCAAGTGCATTTAACCAGCAATAGTCTGTTCATTTTTTGGCCATATACTACATCAGGGGCAAGCTGCGCCCATCACCAAGTGCATTTAACCAGCAATAGTGTGGTTATTTTTTGGCCATATCCCAGTCTAATTCTGTCACTAAATCCATACCGGTCACCCAGCGCCTAAATACTAGGCCTCAAATTTATATCCCGCTAAATCTCTCGTTACCGCTGTCCTGTTGTGGCTGGGAAAGTTATTTAGTGTCCGTCAAAGCACATTTTTTGTTCTGGGTTGAAATACAATTCCCAATTTAGCAATTTAAAAATTTAGTGGTTTCTGCTGTATCAGAGCTATTTGAAATCTATCCCTAAAAGGGAATATAATATTCAAGGTGCACATAGGGTCATTCAGAATAACTTCACACACCCGCTACTGTGCATTTCCAAGTCTAATTCTGTCACTAAACCCATACCTGTCACCCAGCGCCTAAATACTAGGCCTCAAATTCATATCCAGCTAAATCTGTCGTTAGTGCTGTAGCTGGGCGAGTTATTTAGTGTCCGTTCAAGCACATTTCTTGTTCTGGGTTGAAATACAATTCCCAATTTAGCAATTTCATAATTTAGTGGTTTCTGCTATATCAGAGCTATTTGAAATCTATCCCTAAAAGGGTAGATCATATTGAAGGTGCACATAGGGACATTCAGAATAACTTCACACACCCGCTACTGTGCATTTCCAAGTCTAATTCTGTCACTAAACCCATACCTGTCACCCAGCGCCTAAATACTAGGCCTCAAATTTATATCCAGCTAAATCTGTCCTTAGTGCTGTAGCTGGGCGAGTTATTTAGTGTCCGTTCAAGCACATTTCTTGTTCTGGGTTGAAATACAATTCCCAATTTAGCAATTTCATAATTTAGTGGTTTCTGCTATATCAGAGCTATTTGAAATCTATCCCTAAAAGGGTAGATCATATTGAAGGTGCACATAGGGACATTCAGAATAACTTCACACACCCGCTACTGTGCATTTCCAAGTCTAATTCTGTCACTAAACCCATACCTGTCACCCAGCGCCTAAATACTAGGCCTCAAATTTATATCCAGCTAAATCTGTCCTTAGTGCTGTAGCTGGGCGAGTTATTTAGTGTCCGTTCAAGCACATTTCTTGTTCTGGGTTGAAATACAATTCCCAATTTAGCAATTTCATAATTTAGTGGTTTCTGCTATATCAGAGCTATTTGAAATCTATCCCTAAAAGGGTATATAATATTCAAGGTGCACATTGGGTCATTCAGAATAACTTCACACACACCCGCTACTGTGTATTTCCAAGTCTAATTCTGTCACTAAACCCATACCTGTCACCCAGCGCCTAAATACTAGGCCTCAAATTCATATCCAGCTAAATCTGTCGTTAGTGCTGTAGCTGGGCGAGTTATTTAGTGTCCGTTCAAGCACATTTCTTGTTCTGGGTTGAAATACAATTCCCAATTTAGCAATTTCATAATTTAGTGGTTTCTGCTATATCAGAGCTATTTGAAATCTATCCCTAAAAGGGTAGATCATATTGAAGGTGCACATAGGGACATTCAGAATAACTTCACACACCCGCTACTGTGCATTTCCAAGTCTAATTCTGTCACTAAACCCATACCTGTCACCCAGCGCCTAAATACTAGGCCTCAAATTTATATCCAGCTAAATCTGTCCTTAGTGCTGTAGCTGGGCGAGTTATTTAGTGTCCGTTCAAGCACATTTCTTGTTCTGGGTTGAAATACAATTCCCAATTTAGCAATTTCATAATTTAGTGGTTTCTGCTATATCAGAGCTATTTGAAATCTATCCCTAAAAGGGTATATAATATTCAAGGTGCACATTGGGTCATTCAGAATAACTTCACACACACCCGCTACTGTGTATTTCCAAGTCTAATTCTGTCACTAAACCCATACCTGTCACCCAGCGCCTAAATACTAGGCCTCAAATTTATATCCAGCTAAATCTGTCCTTAGTGCTGTAGCTGGGCGAGTTATTTAGTGTCCGTTCAAGCACATTTCTTGTTCTGGGTTGAAATACAATTCCCAATTTAGCAATTTCATAATTTAGTGGTTTCTGCTATATCAGAGCTATTTGAAATCTATCCCTAAAAGGGTATATAATATTCAAGGTGCACATTGGGTCATTCAGAATAACTTCACACACACCCGCTACTGTGTATTTCTAAGTCTAATTCTGTCACTAAACCCATACCTGTCACCCAGCGCCTAAATACTAGGCCTCAAATTTATATCCTGCTAAATCTCTCGTTAACGCTGTCCTGTTGTGGCTGGGAAAGTTATTTAGTGTCCGTCAAAGCACATTTTTTGTTCTGGGTTGAAATACAATTCCCAATTTAGCAATTTCATAATTTAGTGGTTTCTGCTATATCAGAGCTATTTGAAATCTATCCCTAAAAGGGTATATAATATTCAAGGTGCACATTGGGTCATTCAGAATAACTTCACACACACACGCTTCTGTGCATTTCCAAGTCTAATTCTGTCACTAAATCCATACCGGTCACCCAGCGCCTAAATACTAGGCCTCAAATTTATATCCTGCTAAATCTCTCGTTAACGCTGTCCTGTTGTGGCTGGGAAAGTTATTTAGTGTCCGTCAAAGCACATTTTTTGTTCTGGGTTGAAATACAATTCCCAATTTAGCAATTTCATAATTTAGTGGTTTCTGCTATATCAGAGCTATTTGAAATCTATCCCTAAAAGGGTATATAATATTCAAGGTGCACATTGGGTCATTCAGAATAACTTCACACACACACGCTTCTGTGCATTTCCAAGTCTAATTCTGTCACTAAATCCATACCGGTCACCCAGCGCCTAAATACTAGGCCTCAAATTTATATCCTGCTAAATCTCTCGTTAACGCTGTCCTGTTGTGGCTGGGAAAGTTATTTAGTGTCCGTCAAAGCACATTTTTTGTTCTGGGTTGAAATACAATTCCCAATTTAGCAATTTCATAATTTAGTGGTTTCTGCTATATCAGAGCTATTTGAAATCTATCCCTAAAAGGGTATATAATATTCAAGGTGCACATTGGGTCATTCAGAATAACTTCACACACACACGCTTCTGTGCATTTCCAAGTCTAATTCTGTCACTAAATCCATACCGGTCACCCAGCGCCTAAATACTAGGCCTCAAATTTATATCCCGCTGAATTTGAATACAATACATTGGGCCAAATAATATATTTGTTGTTGTGGTGAACCATAACAATGAGAAAAACATCTAGTAAGGGACGCGGACGTGGACATGGTCGTGGTGGTGTTAGTGGACCCTCTGGTGCTGGGAGAGGACGTGGCCGTTCTGCCACATCCACACGTCCTAGTGTACCAACTACCTCAGGTCCCAGTAGCCGCCAGAATTTACAGCGATATATGGTGGGGCCCAATGCCGTTCTAAGGATGGTAAGGCCTGAGCAGGTACAGGCATTAGTCAATTGGGTGGCCGACAGTGGATCCAGCACGTTCACATTATCTCCCACCCAGTCTTCTGCAGAAAGCGCACAGATGGCGCCTGAAAACCAACCCCATCAGTCGGTCACATCACCCCCATGCATACCAGGGAAACTGTCTCAGCCTCAAGTTATGCAGCAGTCTCTTATGCTGTTTGAAGACTCCGCTGGCAGGGTTTCCCAAGGGCATCCACCTAGCCCTTCCCCAGCGGTGAAAGACATAGAATGCACTGACGCACACACATTTATGTTTCCTGATGATGAGGACATGGGAATACCACCTCAGCATGTCTCTGATGATGACGAAACACAGGTGCCAACTGCTGCGTCTTTCTGCAGTGTGCAGACTGAACAGGAGGTCAGGGATCAAGACTGGGTGGAAGACGATGCAGGGGACGATGAGGTCCTAGACCCCACATGGAATGAAGGTCGTGCCACTGACTTTCACAGTTCGGAGGAAGAGGCAGTGGTGAGACCGAGCCAACAGCGTAGCAAAAGAGGGAGCAGTGGGCAAAAGCAGAACACCCGCCGCCAAGAGACTCCGCCTGCTACTGACCGCCGCCATCTGGGACCGAGCACCCCAAAGGCAGCTTCAAGGAGTTCCCTGGCATGGCACTTCTTCAAACAATGTGCTGACGACAAGACCCGAGTGGTTTGCACGCTGTGCCATCAGAGCCTGAAGCGAGGCATTAACGTTCTGAACCTGAGCACAACCTGCATGACCAGGCACCTGCATGCAAAGCATGAACTGCAGTGGAGTAAACACCTTAAAACCAAGGAAGTCACTCAGGCTCCCCCTGCTACCTCTTCTGCTGCTGCCGCCTCGGCCTATTCTGCTGCTGCCGCCTCGGCCTCTTCCTCCGCCTCTGGAGGAACGTTGGCACCTGCCGCCCAGCAAACAGGGGATGTACCACCAACACCACCACCACCACCTCCGTCACCAAGCGTCTCAACCATGTCACACGCCAGCGTTCAGCTCTCCATCTCACAAACATTTGATAGAAAGCGTAAATTCCCACCTAGCCACCCTCGATCCCTGGCCCTGAATGCCAGCATTTCTAAACTACTGGCCTATGAAATGCTGTCATTTAGGCTGGTGGACACAGACAGCTTCAAACAGCTCATGTCGCTTGCTGTCCCACAGTATGTTGTTCCCAGCCGGCACTACTTCTCCAAGAGAGCCGTGCCTTCCCTGCACAACCAAGTATCCGATAAAATCAAGTGTGCACTGCGCAACGCCATCTGTAGCAAGGTCCACCTAACCACAGATACGTGGACCAGTAAGCACGGCCAGGGACGCTATATCTCCCTAACTGCACACTGGGTAAATGTAGTGGCAGCTGGGCCCCAGGCGGAGAGCTGTTTGGCGCACGTCCTTCCGCCGCCAAGGATCGCAGGGCAACATTCTTTGCCTCCTGTTGCCACCTCCTCCTTCTCGGCTTCCTCCTCCTCTTCTTCCACCTGCTCATCCAGTCAGCCACACACCTTCACCACGAACTTCAGCACAGCCCGGGGTAAACGTCAGCAGGCCATTCTGAAACTCATATGTTTGGGGGACAGGCCCCACACCGCACAGGAGTTGTGGCGGGGTATTGAACAACAGACCGACGAGTGGTTGCTGCCGGTGAGCCTCAAGCCCGGCCTGGTGGTGTGTGATAATGGGCGAAATCTCGTTGCAGCTCTGGGACTAGCCAATTTGACGCACATCCCTTGCTTGGCGCATGTGCTGAATTTGGTGGTGCAGAAGTTCATTCACAACTACCCCGACATGTCAGAGCTGCTGCATAAAGTGCGGGCCGTCTGTTCGCGCTTCCGGCGTTCACATCCTGCTGCTGCTCGCCTGTCTGCGCTACAGCGTAACTTCGGCCTTCCCGCTCACCGCCTCATATGCGACGTGCCCACCAGGTGGAACTCCACCTTGCACATGCTGGACAGACTGTGCGAGCAGCAGCAGGCCATAGTGGAGTTTCAGCTGCAGCACGCACGGGTCAGTCGCACTACAGAACAGCACCACTTCACCACCAATGACTGGGCCTCCATGCGAGACCTGTGTGCCCTGTTGCGCTGTTTCGAGTACTCCACCAACATGGCCAGTGGCGATGACACCGTTATCAGCGTTACAATACCACTTCTATGTCTCCTTGAGAAAACACTTAGGGCGATGATGGAAGAGGAGGTGGCCCAGGAGGAGGAGGAGGAGGAGGAAGAGGGGTCATTTTTAGCACTTTCAGGCCAGTCTCTTCGAAGTGACTCAGAGGGAGGTTTTTGGCAACAGCAGAGGCCAGGTACAAATGTGGCCAGCCAGGGCCCACTACTGGAGGACGAGGAGGACGAGGATGAGGAGGAGGTGGAGGAGGATGAGGATGAAGCATGGTCACAGCGGGGTGGCACCCAACGCAGCTCGGGTCCATCACTGGTGCGTGGCTGGGGGAAAAGGCAGGACGATGACGATACGCCTCCCACAGAGGACAGCTTGTCCTTACCCCTGGGCAGCCTGGCACACATGAGCGACTACATGCTGCAGTGCCTGCGCAACGACAGCAGAGTTGCCCACATTTTAACCTGTGCGGACTACTGGGTTGCCACCCTGCTGGATCCACGCTACAAAGACAATGTGCCCACCTTACTTCCTGCACTGGAGCGTGATAGGAAGATGCGCGAGTACAAGCGCACGTTGGTAGACGCGCTACTGAGAGCATTCCCAAATGTCACAGGGGAACAAGTGGAAGCCCAAGGCCAAGGCAGAGGAGGAGCAAGAGGTCGCCAAGGCAGCTGTGTCACGGCCAGCTCCTCTGAGGGCAGGGTTAGCATGGCAGAGATGTGGAAAACTTTTGTCAACACGCCACAGCTAACTGCACCACCACCTGATACGCAATGTGTTAGCAGGAGGCAACATTTCACTAACATGGTGGAACAGTACGTGTGCACACCCCTCCACGTACTGACTGATGGTTCGGCCCCATTCAACTTCTGGGTCTCTAAATTGTCCACGTGGCCAGAGCTAGCCTTTTATGCCTTGGAGGTGCTGGCCTGCCCGGCAGCCAGCGTTTTGTCTGAACGTGTATTCAGCACGGCAGGGGGCGTCATTACAGACAAACGCAGCCGCCTGTCTACAGCCAATGTGGACAAGCTGACGTTCATAAAAATGAACCAGGCATGGATCCCACAGGACCTGTCCGTCCCTTGTCCAGATTAGACATTAACTACCTCCCCATAACCATATATTATTGGACTCCAGGGCACTTCCTCATTCAATCCTATTTTTATTTTCATTTTACCATTATATTGCGAGGCTACCCAAAGTTGAATGAACCTCTCCTCTGCCTGTGTGCTAGGCCTAAATATATGCCAATGGACTGTTGCAGTGGTGGCTGACATGAAGCCTGATTCTCTGCTATGACATGCAGACTAATTCTCTGCTGACATGAAGCCAGATTGTCTGTTACGGGACCTCTCTCCTCTGCCTGGGTGCTGGGCCTAAATTTATGACAATGGACTGTTGCAGTGGTGGCTGACGTGAAGCCTGATTCTCTGCTATGACATGCAGACTGATTCTCTGCTGACATGAAGCCAGATTGTCTGTTACGGGACCTCTCTGCTCTGCCTGTGTGCTAGGCCTAAATATATGCCAATGGACTGTTGCAGTGGTGGGTGACGTGAAGCCTCATTCTCTGCTATGACATGCAGACTGATTCTCTGCTGTCATGAAGCCAGATTGTCTGTTACGGGACCTCTCTGCTCTGCCTGTGTGCTAGGCCTAAATATATGCCAATGGACTGTTGCAGTGGTGGGTGACGTGAAGCCTCATTCTCTGCTATGACATGCAGACTGATTCTCTGCTGACATGAAGCCAGATTGTCTGTTACGGGACCTCTCTCCTCTGCCTGTGTGCTAGGCCTAAATATATGCCAATGGACTGTTGCAGTGGTGGCTGACGTGAAGCCTCATTCTCTGCTATGACATGCAGACTGATTCTCTGCTGACATGAAGCCAGATCGTCTGTTACGGGACCTCTCTGCTCTGCCTGTGTGCTAGGCCTAAATATATGCCAATGGACTGTTGCAGTGGTGGGTGACGTGAAGCCTCATTCTCTGCTATGACATGCAGACTGATTCTCTGCTGTCATGAAGCCAGATTGTCTGTTACGGGACCTCTCTGCTCTGCCTGTGTGCTAGGCCTAAATATATGCCAATGGACTGTTGCAGTGGTGGGTGACGTGAAGCCTCATTCTCTGCTATGACATGCAGACTGATTCTCTGCTGACATGAAGCCAGATTGTCTGTTACGGGACCTCTCTCCTCTGCCTGTGTGCTAGGCCTAAATATATGCCAATGGACTGTTGCAGTGGTGGCTGACGTGAAGCCTCATTCTCTGCTATGACATGCAGACTAATTCTCTGCTGACATGAAGCCAGATTGTCTGTTACGGGACCTCTCTCCTCTGCCTGGGTGCTGGGCCTAAATTTATGACAATGGACTGTTGCAGTGGTGGCTGACGTGAAGCCTGATTCTCTGCTATGACATGCAGACTGATTCTCTGCTGACATGAAGCCAGATCCTCTGTTACGGGACCTCTCTCCTCTGCCTGTGTGTGTGCTGGGCCTAAATATATGCCAATGGACTGTTGCAGTGGTGGCTGACGTGAAGCCTCATTCTCTGCTATGACATGCAGACTGATTCTCTGCTGACATGAAGCCAGATTCTCTGTTACGGGACCTCTCTCCTCTGCCTGTGTGTGTGCTGGGCCTAAATATATGCCAATGGACTGTTGCAGTGGTGGCTGACGTGAAGCCTCATTCTCTGCTATGACATGCAGACTAATTCTCTGCTGACATGAAGACAGATTCTCTGTTACGGGACCTCCCTCCTCTGCCTGGGTGCTGGGCCTAAATATATGCCAATGGACTGTTGCAGTGGTGGCTGACGTGAAGCCTCATTCTCTGCTATGACATGCAGACTAATTCTCTGCTGACATGAAGACAGATTCTCTGTTACGGGACCTCCCTCCTCTGCCTGGGTGCTGGGCCTAAATATATGCCAATGGACTGTTGCAGTGGTGGCTGACGTGAAGCCTCATTCTCTGCTATGACATGCAGACTAATTCTCTGCTGACATGAAGACAGATTCTCTGTTACGGGACCTCCTTCCTCTGCCTGGGTGCTGGGCCTAAATATATGCCAATGGACTGTTGCAGTGGTGGCTGACGTGAAGCCTCATTCTCTGCTATGACATGCAGACTAATTCTCTGCTGACATGAAGACAGATTCTCTGTTACGGGACCTCCCTCCTCTGCCTGGGTGCTGGGCCTAAATATATGCCAATGGACTGTTGCAGTGGTGGCTGACGTGAAGCCTCATTCTCTGCTATGACATGCAGACTAATTCTCTGCTGACATGAAGACAGATTCTCTGTTACGGGACCTCCCTCCTCTGCCTGGGTGCTGGGCCTAAATATATGCCAATGGACTGTTGCAGTGCTGGCTGACGTGAAGCCTCATTCTCTGCTATGACATGCAGACTGATTCTCTGCTGACATGAAGACAGATTCTCTGTTACGGGACCTCTCTCCTCTGCCTGTGTGTGTGCTGGGCCTAAATATATGCCAATGGACTGTTGCAGTGGTGGCTGACGTGAAGCCTCATTCTCTGCTATGACATGCAGACTGATTCTCTGCTGACATGAAGCCAGATTCTCTGTTACGGGACCTCTCTCCTCTGCCTGTGTGTGTGCTGGGCCTAAATATATGCCAATGGACTGTTGCAGTGGTGGCTGACGTGAAGCCTCATTCTCTGCTATGACATGCAGACTGATTCTCTGCTGACATGAAGCCAGATTCTCTGTTACGGGACCTCTCTCCTCTGCCTGTGTGTGTGCTGGGCCTAAATATATGCCAATGGACTGTTGCAGTGGTGGCTGACGTGAAGCCTCATTCTCTGCTATGACATGCAGACTAATTCTCTGCTGACATGAAGACAGATTCTCTGTTACGGGACCTCTCTCCTCTGCCTGTGTGTGTGCTGGGCCTAAATATATGCCAATGGACTGTTGCAGTGGTGGCTGACGTGAAGCCTCATTCTCTGCTATGACATGCAGACTGATTCTCTGCTGACATGAAGCCAGATTCTCTGTTACGGGACCTCTCTCCTCTGCCTGTGTGTGTGCTGGGCCTAAATATATGCCAATGGACTGTTGCAGTGGTGGCTGACGTGAAGCCTCATTCTCTGCTATGACATGCAGACTGATTCTCTGCTGACATGAAGCCAGATTCTCTGTTACGGGACCTCTCTCCTCTGCCTGTGTGTGTGCTGGGCCTAAATATATGCCAATGGACTGTTGCAGTGGTGGCTGACGTGAAGCCTCATTCTCTGCTATGACATGCAGACTAATTCTCTGCTGACATGAAGACAGATTCTCTGTTACGGGACCTCCCTCCTCTGCCTGGGTGCTGGGCCTAAATATATGCCAATGGACTGTTGCAGTGGTGGCTGACGTGAAGCCTCATTCTCTGCTATGACATGCAGACTAATTCTCTGCTGACATGAAGACAGATTCTCTGTTACGGGACCTCTCTCCTCTGCCTGGGTGCCGGGGCCTAAATATCTGAGAATGGACTGTTCCAGTGGTGGGTGACGGGAAGCCAGATTCTCTGCTATGGAACCTCTCTCCAATTGATTTTGGTTAATTTTTATTTATTTAATTTTTATTTTAATTCATTTCCCTATCCACATTTGTTTGCAGGGGATTTACCTACATGTTGCTGCCTTTTGCAGCCCTCTAGCTCTTTCCTGGGCTGTTTTACAGCCTTTTTAGTGCCGAAAAGTTCGGGTCCCCATTGACTTCAATGGGGTTCGGGTTCGGGACGAAGTTCGGATCGGGTTCGGATCCCGAACCCGAACATTTCCGGGATGTTCGGCCGAACTTCTCGAACCCGAACATCCAGGTGTTCGCTCAACTCTAGTAAGAAGGCTTCCTTGCTATCTTACAATTAGACCATTTTCTACACCTGAGACAGGCATAAAAAAATGGTAAATGAGATGGGCCTACCAGCCAGTCCCCTTCCCCACCCGCGCCACGTCCACTTTTTTAGACCTGGCGTGAGCGGGGAGAAGTTGCAGATTGTGGCACTAAGGACCTTTGCGCCAGAGTCTGCTCCAGAAATACACCTAATTTAGGCGAATTTCTGTTTAATAAATGACGCCCTTTGTCTTTTAGATCGACATATACTTCTGTCAATTTCCCTGATAAATAAATGCAGTAACTACCAAAGAAAGTTGAATCTTTTATGGGCTCATAAGATACTGTACTGTATATGTAATTTTGAGAGCTATAGTAACAATTTTTTTTCATTGAACTGCTGAAGCAATGATTTCAACTGCGTTTCCAACTCCCTCAGGGTTCCCTCCTCTAATTGTAAATAGCCGGAAAGTCATCAAGCAAGCATTTAATAAACTTTTAATTTGAAATGGATTACCACATGTTGTGTTTGTTTACCCATTATTAAATCTCTCAGCTACATATCACTGATAAAATCGGCATAGCTTTTGCTTATATATTACAAAACAAACACATGGGGGATATTAAGATGCTGTCAAAATATATTTAGAAAGACCTAATGAAACTAATACATGGAGAGGTTGAATCATTTTAAGCAAGATATATATCGTATTCTTGAAATTGTTCAATAAGAAAATTGCATATGCTTTGTATTAATTGACCTTGCACAGTTAATCTCCAACAATTTGCTCAGAAATCATGACATGCATAAAGCATCCTCAAAGTGAATGGTTACTTCCAACCAGGATGTCATTATATAGGGCACGCATCCAAATGTTTTATTAAGAAAACACTGCAGTAGTCTCTTGACTAGATTTTGGTGAAATTTACATGGGAAACATTAGATGATATTACAAACTACACTTTTTTTGAATCTGGGAATTCGAATTCTTAAGATTATTTGGCTAGAAATTCACTGTGTAATGGAAAGGCACCGATCCAAAGTAGAGGAGGGAAATGTTAATCTATGGTAAGAGGCAGAGTAAAAAGTGAAAGAGTTAGACTGGCAATACACACTAAGGGGGAGCCTTATTAAGACTGGATTGTCCTGCGC
The DNA here is from genome assembly GCF_014858855.1 of Bufo gargarizans. Taxonomy (NCBI): domain Eukaryota; kingdom Metazoa; phylum Chordata; class Amphibia; order Anura; family Bufonidae; genus Bufo; species Bufo gargarizans. The sequence goes on from NC_058084.1 coordinate 322,578,486, forward strand.
CGGTCTTGATATCCCCTGTGCTGACGGAGAGTGCTCCCAATTTATGGTATGATGCAGACCTCTTCATATATTAGGAAAACTCTGTGTCCAATGTCTTTTCTGTCTTAAAAAAAAAGATAAATGTACCAGGACCTCCGTTCAGTGCCCCCTTTTCAGAAAAGGGGTAGGGTGGCATAGGAACCCCACTTGTGACAAGGTTATGTTGCAGCGGCACTTAAAAAGTGGCTAAAACATTTTTATACTCCATTTCATAATAAATCTTCTTTTATGTGTATTATTTGAACCTGCCAATTTCAGCCATATAATGTGCATGGTGGCCTCCCATAGCTGAAGATGGGGGAGATAATAATCGGGCATGTTGAATTTTAACTGAATGCTCCATTTGTTTTCAGGAGATAAACTATTCCCAGATATGACTGGAACTGACTTTCTCCCCTTTCCTTGTTCACAACATATGCATGTTTGGCCGAGCTGAGCATGCATAAGTACTGTAGGATCAGGGGAGATAGCTAGCAGCCTAAGATTTAGCCAACTGTACTTGCCAGCTTAAAGGCTCTATTACTTGGGCAAATGGTTCGCCAAATGCGCCATTTTACAGATCTTTATTCCTAATCATTGCCCCGTGTAAAGGGTTCAGGTTTCTTGACGCAGTTTTGGTAGCCAAAATCAGGAGTGGATAGAAAAAGGAGAGAAAATATAAAGGGCACTCTTTTTTGAATTCACTCCTGGTTTTGGCTTTCAAATTGTCATGAGGAAACCTAAACGTGTGGTCACACACTTAAGAATGCTTTTTGTTGGCAGCACATCTCCCCAGGATACGCAGCCAATATAAAGTCTATAGGAGCAGTGGGTACTCATTCACCCCTTCACAAATAATGTGATCAATAAAAATGAAAGTGTAACAATTGATTCAATAGACTCAAATTGAGAACATAGAGAATCTGAGTACAAGGGGCACTAGAAGATGTACACAGAAGAAAGACCAGACTAGTCAAGTGGTAGGAACTGGAATGGCTACCAGAATATCAATATTATATTATGTGAACAATGTATAGCAGGGAAGTATTTCACTGATTGAACAGACTATGCACATGTAAACTTACATCACAGGAAATTGCATTTACTACAACAGACACATCAGGAGAGATGACAGATCCTCTTTAAAGTTAAAATGGAAAAACATAAGAATGACAACTCTGTCAACAGGAACTTGTTGATTGGTTATGGGTAGTAACTATGGGTAAGTAAAATTAGAAGTGGGAAAGAAAATGAAACAAATTTGATCAAATCAGTATTTAAAATTAATATTTTGCATTACTTGGATATAAAACTAATCTTACTGTGAACCTTAAACTTTGTTTTAAACACACAAATGTTCTCTGCTATTAAACCATTAATATAAAGAATACTGTACCGTGAGAATAAGCAAACAGGAGACTTGACTGTGCATTCTGGCTTGGGATAGATTTTTTTGAATAGGTTCTCCTTGATGGATTATGTAGGTCCTCTTCTGGGTCTATTCTCTTATCATCAAGGTTGGAATATGTAAGATATTCTTGAGGTAGCTGGACGAATGTGTCATATCTTTGCTGTTCATTTGTATACAACGGAAGTTTTATAACCTAAAGTAAATACAATGACATTTCTGAACTGACTAAAAAATCAGTCAACTAACAAGAAATGTAGTATTTTATGAAAGCAGGGTTTATTATTGTCCTTATTTGCACTGCAGAGCAAATATAAAACTTGATGTTCTTAAACTCCTTCTACACCAAGTTTAAACTATACTTTTTTTTTTTTTTTTTTTACTTGGCCACTTTTACATTGTTTTGAAGACATTAATCCATTCCCTTATCTTTTCTTTTAAACCCATACAAATCTCTCTCTCTCTCTCTAAATAGCGGAGAAGTAAGTTGTGGAGCATTATATACCATATGTATCTCTGGGGCTATATGGGACTATTTTCTATGCAGGGAAAGATGGGGTTAAGAAGAAATAACTGCAATGTTTCCTGGGAGATGCAGGTGCCTGATGAGCTACTGCCCACCCACAGCATGGGATGAAAGTCCATCAGATAAGCAGATGAGTAAAAAAGAGTGGCATGACTTCTTTAACATTTGACTAAAAGCTCATGTAAGTGGCAGATCCTGTACTTTGAGCCATAAGGCTTTAGTGTCCTGTATAGCCTTCATCAGGTACCAAATGTACAGAGATATTTTCCATTAAAGGAAATCTGTCAGCTCCCAAACACCCCCCATACTAGAGTGAGTAGTGTATGATGTAAATGAGTCTGGTTATGTAATTTTTATCTTCATACTCGCATTCTGATGCTGTGCTCCAGCAAACCATCAGTATAATTCATTGACAGGACTCCTCTTTGAGTCCTCTCCATTATGTGTGCGAGCACAGGAGTCCTCTCAATGCATTTTACTGCTGGTCTGTCAGAGTACAGCATCATAATGCAAGTGAATATAAAGATAAAAATTATATAATGGATAATTGGGCAGGTGGAGTGTTTTAGACCTGAAAGATTCTCTTTAAAGGTCACCATATAGAGAAACAGCACAGGCTTTAGGGAGTTCTGGGGCAGTCCCATTACAGATTTGCACAAAAAAGGATAGTAATTAGCATTAAAAAAAAATTAATTGACTGTTGTACTAATTAATATTATTGATTCTGAGAAATTCTTACCCTGGAGGAAGTAAAGTATGCTTACCTGAAAATATAAATTGCATAGCCAGTTATCTAAATCAGCCATGATGAGATCCTCAAGTTTGGTGAAGCGATCGATCCTAGAGTCATAATGTCCCCTTAACAATGGACACTTAAATTTGCCTTCTAGAACATTAAAGTTGTTATCACAGAGAGGGAAAATGCCCCATCCCACTGCTCGATCAATGTAAGTGTCTTTTCCATGAAGTAGATACAGCTCAAGGAGCAAAGTCATTCCAGACTTTATTTTCTTTTCAGTGGGCAGAAGCTAGAATGTAAACAGGAAAGCGTTATTGGGTAACTAATGCAAGCTGAGCGCTCCATCGAAATCTATCCAGCTGTAAAATTATTAAAGTGCAGAGCCACACACATCAAAGGAAACTCAAAATGCGTTTCTGTCATAAGTTCCAACATTACTTGTGACAATCACTCTAATTTTATCATGCTTTATATCTTGGACTTCATAAGCCCTCCATTTGCTAACAGTTTGAAAAAAAAAGCATTGCATTTGCTTTCATGATTAAGACATTGGGAATGAATTAATGCAGGTATAAGGTCATAATCCGTATATTTATGAAGGTTATTCAAAGATGAGAATAAATGTTTTCTTGTCGCGGTAAAGGTTTGCTTGTAAATTGAGGTTCATTTAGGCAAAATTCCTATAGACGTACAATTGAGGGAAAAGTTCTCAATATGCTGTGTTACAGACATTAGGACATCGTTGAATATAAATTTTCTGCGGGCTGAAACAGAAGCCGCCATTAAGCTGGTAATGGTGTCTCGTTTCAGTTGAGATCTTTATTTTTAAATGATAACATTACATAGGAATTAGACTGAAGTATATTTATCATTAAAACAAGGGGACAGTGCTAGGATGAGGGTAGGTGGTCCACATTGGCCTAACCCTAATATATAGATTAAAATAAAATAGAAAAACAACGCTTAGCCATAATCCTTGTGCAGCAAATCAGATGCTGAGAAAGCTGCAGGTGCAAAAGCTCCATTAATTTATCTATCTATCTATCTATCTATCTATCCATCTATGTATCTATCTCATATCTATTAGTCATCTATCTCTGTGTATCTATAAAAAAAAATAGAAGGTGGCAGCACTCCAAAAATTATTTCAATGAATCAAAGCTAGTACTTTATTTACCCATATGTTTGTACACATGGGTGAATCAAGATCCAGCTTTGTATCACTGAAACAATTTCTGGAGTGCTGCCACCTTCTATTCTTTGTGCATTAAAGAGGACATGGAGTCCTGGGGCTTCGATTTTCATACATATGGTGCTGTATGTCTATCTATCTATCTATCTACATACTGTACACAATGAAACCACACAAAGCTGTTATGTAAAATGGTAATCTTAAGGAGTTGTCCTCTCAAAGAAGAGGATGAGAGCCAACATAAATAGGATAAGAGAGAATCAAAATTTGATCACAGAAAAGTCTAATCCATGACTCCATTGAGATCAGGGTCAATTTCTCAAACAGGTGATCTTTTGTGAGGTTTTGTAGTATTAGTGGTATAACTATAGGGGTTGCAGTAGTGGTAGTTACAACTAGGCCCAGAATTCAGGGGGCCCACATAAGCTGCTCATTACACTTAGGCTAAATTCACTGAACAGTGAAAAAATGCCATACAAATGGAAACATTATCAGTTTTTCATAGCCATTTTGCATCCATGTGTGATTCCATTTACTGTCTGTCGGTCCATTTTTAACATCTGTTTTGCATCTATTGTGTATCCATTTTTAAAACTTTTTTTTAACTTCCCAACCCTCGCAGTGCCCTCACAGTATACATAATGCCCTGGACATCACGTGGCCCACATAAGTGCACCCCAGTATGAATAATGACCCCCATATTGTCCCTCAGTATAAAGAATGCACCCATTCATGCCCCCAGGATTATTATTGCCCCCATTAGTGGCTGCCAATGTCCCCCTTAGTGGCCCCAGTTCTACTTGTGCTAAAAAAAAAAAAAAAAAACTCATGCACTTCCATGAGCAGTTGTCCCCCACTTGATGCAAAAGGACCTGCATTCCTAGCGTGATGACGTCACCTTTCACTCTCAGATTAACCACATAGCTTAACCACGCTGTAAGCACAGGTCCTTCTGCATAGAGTGAGAGCAACTGTCTCCCTGCGTGACAATGGATGAGGTGAGTCATTTTTTTAATCTCCTTTTGGATACTTTTTTTTTATTTCTGTCAAATGCCATATGTTAAATCTAAGATGCTGGAGTTGAAGATACAGGGAATGAAGATGATGCACTCTCTGCTGGACTTACCCTGCTGCCAGATAGGGGATCATTAACCTTTCAAAGTACATAGTCAAGGAAGGAAAGCTGTGGAGAATAATGCAGATGGAAGCTGCCATGGTTTCAGTGTTCTTATACACATATCTATATGGAAGAAACTGCAGAGCTGTACCCAAGATTATAAAACATCCCTACTACTACTTAGAGTGGTTGTGGTAGGGGTATCCACTAACTAATGTGAGGCCTGTATCAGGACCCACAGACCAAGGGCGGACTGGGAACTTAAAGTGGTCCTGTAAAAAATACTAATAGTGTCCCTCATGTTGTAGGCAGGTCCAAATTGACAGAAGGCAGAGCTAACACAAGTAGATGGGGCCAGCAATACCAAACTGCGGCACAAAATACCACCACAGCAAAACCAAATATCTCAGTTTAACTAAATAAAATGCCCCAGAAGCAGCAAAAACCACAGTACAGCATAAAATAATGCATTGCAAAAAAGGGCGCGCTCTGGCACCTCATTTAAATGGCACTCGTCAAGGTAACATTTGCTGACAGCCACCCTTGATTTGGGCCCCACAGTGACCGCATCTGGCATCTCTGCTGGTCTATCTGGACAGCCCACTGGCCTACCAGCACCTGCGGTCCTTTGTTTAGGATTTTTGGTGGTCCGGTCCCATTGGCCCGGCCACCGTACCCGGAGTTTGAATAGGCCCCACTGGACCTCTCGGCAGTTCCAAATAGTTAATATACAATAATTTTTTGTCCCTATTTTACTGCCTTAGCTCCTATTTTTGCGGCTAGTCCGCGTTACAGGTCTAGCCAACAGCCCTTCTTTCACTTTCAGGCACAACAGTGCCTGCTAGCCCATGTTTTCACGTCCCCTGATGCGTTAATCCAAACTGAAACGTGACACGTCGGGACATCGCTAGGGCTCATTAGGGACACCGGCCCCACCAGGGTTAGGTATCCGGACGGGGTCGCTCCTTGCGGAGCAAGCACTCCGTATAGGTAGGCAGGGTCGACTAGCCCCTCCCCTTACTCAGGGATATACTAGGGAATCATCTTTCCCGACCCGGCCTACCATCCAGTACCTGTGGTACCATCCTCATTGCACGTACTCCTGGAACCAGCACCCGCCTTGAACCAGACTCCTTACCTGCGACCCTGTCACTGAGGTTCCATCTACAGAGATCGGTTCACCATTCAACTACTCGGGTGAGAACGTTCCATTTCCTGTTATTGGGGTACAACTGTGCAAGTGTGTCTGGCCCTTTCGGGCCTGTCTATTTATGTTTATGTTCCTTCTTTTGTGCCATTTTTTCCATTTGATCACCATTAAATGTTAAGTTTTAATCCCTTTGATCCCCTCAATGGATCAGGTTATATAATTCATTCAAATTGGGATTTTTGGTCAAGAATCCAAGCTTGACCCGTGCACTTGTCATATATTATATTAATTTCAGAGCATGGCTGGCTTTCTGGCAACTGGCTTCAGTGCGGACAGTTGGCTGGTGGAGGCCCAGGAGGTGTTCTCGGACAAAGAATTTTCACAGAAAAAATACATCCCTTCCTTTAACGCTGCTTTTAAGGATTTAACGGATGTCTACAGAGACCAGATTCTTTCCTGGTGGGAGACGCAGAGCCTAGAAAGCTATCTCAAACATAATATCGTCCCTCGTGGACTCAGAATCTCGCTACTGCCCGCGGCCAGATTCAGGAGTCCAGGCTTCCTCAGTAAGTGGGAGCAGGAAGCTACTAATAGCTCTCTGCGGCTGATGCGTCTCCTACTAGCTGAAGAAAAAAAAAAAAAAAAAAAAGGAAAAATTAAACTTGAAACTCTAAATAAAAAACTGACCGCGAGCATTGAAGCTGCCCAGACCTTTGCACAAGAGGCGGATTTTCCCACTAAGGAGAAGCAACTCCAAAATTACCTTGATAAATATCAGTATCATCTCAAGGAACGGAAGCACCGCCAATTTGTGCGAGATCTGGCAGACTTTAAGGAGAACAGAATATACTCCTCCATAGCTCACAGAGGTGAGACCAGTGTGGCGCAGACTGACCTTTCCTCGACAGAAACCGATTACTCAGACTCAGATAGTCTACCTAAGGGTAATAGACAATCCCCACGGGGAGGGAGCCGTAGGGGGCGTAGACGAGGAAGCTCACGTGGAAGGGATCGCCGTTTTTTAGGGGGTACCCCCAACCAAGGGCAATCCAACCCGCCACCCTCACAATACCCACTACGCAACCGAGTCCAACAACCTCCAAACCCCTAGGCCCCCAGGTTGTTAATCTGTCCTCCCGTCAACTCAGTACCATCGAGACGCAGGTCCTCCAACTGGGCCTCTCTTTTGTCCCTACCCCTAGTTTCGACAGATTTGATATCATCAAGGACCTCAATTTATTCGTTCGCAAGTTACGTTGGCACAAATTTTTCAAATTACAAGATAGGAGACAGTGTCGCGAACTGGGCATTCCGGTTGAAATCTTGTCAGACGTGCGCCTGCTCTTTGACCTTGATAAGGGGCCACCACAACACGACGGATTGGGTCCCTTCACTGCTCTCAAATTGAAAAATAACAAAATGCCGCCAGTACCCGCTGATCCATCGTGTATTGATGTATTCTTAGATCTGGTTTCTAACCAGGTCGAGGAAGTCAGGCCCCCACACTGCTCTAATGTCGACCGGGCCCAGGCCACCGCGATTTCCGATCTTGAGAGTGATCGGTCCATTGTCATCAAACCCTCGGACAAAGGGGGCAACACGGTGGTCATGGACCATGGTCGATATGGAGCAATGTGTGAGTCTCTACTGAACGACCCTTCCACCTATGAGGTACTAGCACGAGATCCATCTAACGAATTTAGACTTGAACTCAAATCTATTCTAGAGGAGGCCAAGCTGGCAAATCTCATCTCTGATGAAGAATTCAGGTTTTTATTTCCCCCGTGCCCCCGCATGGCAACATTTTATTGCCTCCCTAAACTACATAAAGGGGTCAATCCACTCAAGGGACGACCTATAGTCTCCGGAGTGGACAACCTTTGCCAAAATGCAGGGGTCTACGTGGATAAGATTCTGGCTCCATTCGTGACTACACTCCCATCATATACCCGCGATACGACTGACCTACTGAAACGTTTGGAGGGCATCTATACAGAGGCGAATAGCCTATTGGCCAGTATAGACGTCGAGGCACTCTACTCCAGCATCCCACACTCACTAGGCCTCAAGGCTGTTGAACACTTTCTGAGTAGCCGAGGTCGTCAGTATCGCGCCCACAGTCTGTTTATTCTCCGTTTGTTGGAGTTCACGCTCACCCACAACGTGTTCTCCTTCAACGGCAGGATCTACCACCAGCTCAGGGGCACTGCGATGGGGAGCCCTTGTGCCCCATCGTATGCCAACTTGTTCCTGGGCTGGTGGGAGGAAACCCTGGTGTTCACTGACACCGGGTCCGTACTCTTGGACCCTGTGGGACTGTGGGCGCGATACATTGACGATATCTTCATCATCTGGAACAGTGATGAAGTATCCTTCCACTCCCTGGTGAAAGCGCTGAATATCAACAACATAGGCCTTCGCTTCACCAGCGAGAATAACATCGCCCAGTTACCTTTTTTGGACGTCCTCATCTCAAAAACAGCGGAAGGGGAACTGACCACGACTGTGTACAGGAAGCCTAGTTCCACCAACAACCTGCTTAGGTGGGAAAGCAGTCACCCGCTCCCGCTTAGGAAAGGCATCCCAAAGGGCCAATACCTCCGCCTTAGGAGAAATTGTTCTTCGAAAAAGGAATTTATCTGTCAGGCTGCCGATCTGCGTCTGAGATTCCTTCAGAGGGGATACCCCGATAGGGTACTACGATTGGCTTTCAGAGCAGCACTCCAGGCAGACCGTACAGACCTCCTTATTCCTAAACCCCATCAAGAACAGACGGGTAACCCTATCCGCCTAATCAGTACTTTCAATCGTGCAGCACCTGAGATCCGCAACATTTTATCTCAAAATTGGGGTGTCCTCATGATGGATCCAGACCTCAGAGAGGTCCTGGGCCCTCACCCCAATATCACCTACCGCAGGGGTCGTAACCTCCGCGACAGATTGGTCTCGAGTGAATTTATACCGCCTGTACCCCCAGGTACCGCCTGGCTGCAGTCAAACATCAAGGGTTGTTACAGATGCAGTGGGTGCATTGCATGCAGCCATCTGCAAACAGGTAGGACCTTCTGTAGCCACAACACCGGCAAGGTCTATACCATTTACCATTTCATCAACTGTAAGACCCGGGGGGTGATTTACCGCCTAGCCTGCGAATGCGGCAGGGAATATGTTGGCAAGACCATACGAGAGTTTCGCAGGCGGGTGGGTGAACATCTCAATGATATTTCAAAGAGTAAGGACACGCCCATAGCCAACCACATCCGTACCCATCATAACGGCACTGCCCACGTCACATTCATGGGCATTGACCGGGTCCTCCCGCCGCGCCGCGGAGGCGATTGGGACCGGCTAATTCTTCAGCGTGAACTTCGCTGGATATACTATCTTAAATCCATGACACCATTGGGGCTCAATGAACAGCTGAACTTTAGCTGTTTCCTGTGAACAATGGACGACATTTAATTGATATTGATATTTAATTGGTTTCTTTGCTCAGCCCCTTTGCTTCATCGATCCCCCTTCTAATTAATCTATATATAGTCATAACTATTTCCTGTCCTCCATGCCTCCTGACCCCTTTGCCGGCCCTCTGTTTAGTATCTGGGCCTTTTTGCTTAAGTTTTCCCTCCCACAGAAGCTCTGCTTGCTGAGAGCACTTTCTCTCCTCTTATCTTCTGAGACCGCTGACACGCTGGTCTCTTAATATGGTCACCGGCTCACCGCGCGCCTCTGCGCGGCGTCCGGTTGCTAGGCAGCCAGACCCGCCCTCTGTGACCTTTACCTTACCCCTCCTGCTCTCCTGCGTGCGCTCGCGGCGTCTCCGGCTGGCGCCTGCGTTCCATGTGCGTTCCACCCGACCCCGCCCCCCTTTCCTGGGGCGCGGTCGCGGTGACGTCATGTGGAGCGCACGCGCCGCCTGGCGCTGCGTTCCAGCGCACGCAGGCCAGCTGTCCACAGGATCCAGCCTGTCCGGTCTCCATGTGACATTCGGAGGGGGCGTGCATTGCAAAAAAGGGCGCGCTCTGGCACCTCATTTAAATGGCACTCGTCAAGGTAACATTTGCTGACAGCCACCCTTGATTTGGGCCCCACAGTGACCGCATCTGGCATCTCTGCTGGTCTATCTGGACAGCCCACTGGCCTACCAGCACCTGCGGTCCTTTGTTTAGGATTTTTGGTGGTCCGGTCCCATTGGCCCGGCCACCGTACCCGGAGTTTGAATAGGCCCCACTGGACCTCTCGGCAGTTCCAAATAGTTAATATACAATAATTTTTTGTCCCTATTTTACTGCCTTAGCTCCTATTTTTGCGGCTAGTCCGCGTTACAGGTCTAGCCAACAGCCCTTCTTTCACTTTCAGGCACAACAGTGCCTGCTAGCCCATGTTTTCACGTCCCCTGATGCGTTAATCCAAACTGAAACGTGACACGTCGGGACATCGCTAGGGCTCATTAGGGACACCGGCCCCACCAGGGTTAGGTATCCGGACGGGGTCGCTCCTTGCGGAGCAAGCACTCCGTATAGGTAGGCAGGGTCGACTAGCCCCTCCCCTTACTCAGGGATATACTAGGGAATCATCTTTCCCGACCCGGCCTACCATCCAGTACCTGTGGTACCATCCTCATTGCACGTACTCCTGGAACCAGCACCCGCCTTGAACCAGACTCCTTACCTGCGACCCTGTCACTGAGGTTCCATCTACAGAGATCGGTTCACCATTCAACTACTCGGGTGAGAACGTTCCATTTCCTGTTATTGGGGTACAACTGTGCAAGTGTGTCTGGCCCTTTCGGGCCTGTCTATTTATGTTTATGTTCCTTCTTTTGTGCCATTTTTTCCATTTGATCACCATTAAATGTTAAGTTTTAATCCCTTTGATCCCCTCAATGGATCAGGTTATATAATTCATTCAAATTGGGATTTTTGGTCAAGAATCCAAGCTTGACCCGTGCACTTGTCATACAGCATAAAATAATGCCCTAGCAGCACAAAATATATTGTTCTGTCCTCCTACTCCAGGTACCTCAAGATGGCCATAAAGTTGAATTCAGGAATCAGGAGGAAACTTGTGGTCACTGACCAGGTACATAGCTACTAGACATCCACAGCGTTAATTTACTCTAGGAGCGACAGATCATTACGTGCCTGGCTGGGGACCATAAGGAGGACTCAGGCGGCCTCCTGTACATTGGCCTACTAGAAAATTCTCCTATGGCCAAACCACCCCTAGACCAGGCAGATTAAAGTTGGATGTTCATGTACTGGCTGACTCCAGAGAGCAAGTGCATGCATAAAGCTGTAGCAAAAGCACAATGTGGTGTGAAAGACCTCTTCTCTGTTCTGTCGAGCACTTTAGATGCTATGGTCATTATTGGAAACAGTTTAACTGCACTGTAACCATTGGCTTCTAGTTCTGCATTGATGATGGGTTACTTAAGAGAACCAGGAATGCTACTAAAAAGCAATGCAGCTGGCAAGTGGAGAATAAATTGTGAATCTGAACTTTTGCACTGTGGCCAATGAGCACTTTTGCACTGGCTCGCCTGTGTTACACCCTGCTGATTACCATTGGAAGAGAGATGAGAGAGTGAGAGAGATGGCAGCTCATGAATATGAGAAATGTATTGAACCATACAGATGTCAGCCCAATGACTGGGACAATTTGTATAAGCAGTGAGTGTTTTGCTCAGGATATCCATCCCTAGTTTAGTTCAGATAGGGTAGCATGAAACTGGTAACAGATTCCCATTAAAAAATAAAAGCTGAGCCCTACTGGATGGCTATGAGCAATAAGACTATTGACTGTTAACCAGCTATCTAAAAAAACATGGGGAGCTTAACTGTTACCCATCCACCCATTGTGTATAATGTTATAGGGCTATATTGTTAATAGTAATGTTAGAAAGTGTTAAAAATAGTTGACTATAAAGTCTTATTTTTTTTTTCATTTAATTACAAATAGTAATTAATTTCTTCCCAATTACATTCACATACTAAAGGCACTCAATGGCACATGGTCACTGTGAACAGTCTTATTTAGAACAATCTTTTTCTATAATCAGTTCATTTACATGCTATGTAGCTGTGAATGCCTCTGTTTATATAGACTGTAAATGAAAGTATCTAATTTAATGGCAGGTCACATGCGCAGTGTTTAATCCTCTCTGACAGAGACCTATTTTAGAATGGACAGCTTGTGCAGCAAGCTCCTGAGGAGCCGGTGCAGAGGATGGGAGTGTTAAAAGGATACAAGTGTCTCTTTACTTAGTGCAAAAGATTACATGTAGTACATCCAGCAATAGTTTGGACAAAGTGCAATTTCTTTACCCAGTAGTGTTGATCGCGAATATTCTAATTGCAAATTTTTAGCGCAAATATCGGCACTTCGAGAATTTGTGAAGATCTAGAATATAGTGCTATATCTTCGTAACTGTGAATATTCTAGATTTTTTTTCCCATCCGTACCCTCACTGCTTCTTGCTTCCGGGCCAATGAGAAGACTGCAATATCTTTGTCTGAGCTTAGCAACATCCCTAGCAACCAATAGGAAAGTTGCCTAACCCTTACTATATAGGAAACTCCCCAGTAACCATTTTCTGCTGTTTTTTGCAGTTCTGTGAGAGACAGCAGTGTAATTGCTGTGCTCTGTGCTTTCATCTGGATCCTATTCCTTATCCAATTACATTAGTTAGTTAGCTCATATATATAAGACAGATAGTTAGTGGGAAAAAGTCAGTGTAGGTTAGATAGTCATATAGTATAGCTGATAGGTTTCAGTGCAGGGTGTTAGGTAGTGTGATAGGAATTACTGTACTGTGCATTTTCTCCAGAAACTTGTAGAAACTTTGCCGATTTTCATAACCAAGAAAATAATGACTGGAGATCACGAATTCTAGAACTTGCGAATTTATGGTGGAATATTGCAAAAAACGAATATTAACTATGCTGCTCGTCACTATTCCCCAGATCACAAGGTATGGTTGCTGGATAATTGACAGTGTCAATGTTACATCTTATGTTACCTCTCTCTAGAGTAATAGTCTCACTTAAGAGTTAGATGACAAGTGTCCCTAAGACTCTTGGAGCAGGACTAATTGGATGTTCTTTCTTACTCCACACTGTCCTAACCCCCCCTCACAAAGAGCAGGACCAGTCCACTTCTACCAAGAGGTGAGGAACAGGGTGGTTAATTCTGTCCCTGCCAACTATACTCAGTCATGCTGATATACAGTACATAACCAAACATAAGGTAACTAAACAATTTCATATAATTTCACATCTCATCCTGCTAAGCCAGGGTTTCTCAATTCCGGTCCTCAGGACCCACCTACCGGTCAAGATTAGAGAATATCCAACAGAATGAATACCTGCGGTAAGTCCTGATGCATGGGCACTAATTATATCACCTGCTCAATACTAAAGAAATCCTGAAAACACGACTGGTAGGTGGGTCCCAAGGACCGGAGTTGAGAAACCCTGTGCTAAGCAATGACCCTTGACAGATGAGTTACAAAAAGTGAAGGTGATATTTCAATAGTAACCCTACCCCTTTGTGTTTCAAACCAGTCTTAGAATTGACACAATGAGTTACATTTATATGGAAATAGTCAGGAAATAGTAGCTAGTCCCAGAGGTGGGACTCGCACCTATGAGACATTCGGCGTATTCTGTGTATATGCCATAAATGTCCTAGATAAGTATATCCCTTTAACTAATTAATCTTCCAATTTTCATTATTCCTAGATTGGTAAGAGGCATTTGTTTTGTTTATGCTATTTTTGCTTTGTTTCTTACTTTTTATATAAAATGTTTCCATTCTTTCCCCTGAGCAACATTCCCTATAAAGTTTCTGCTCTAGTTTTTGTAAAAACACAGTGTACTTGGCACTTATTAAAATCATTTCCATTCTCAGACGGATGCTGACATACGGAAAATAGCCTCTTAGGAAGTGGCGGTCTCATCATCTTTCAAAAATGAATACCTCAGGTCATGTTAATCAATTTCTGATATATGTAGTTTGCAGAAAGCACTTCTGGGAAAGGAAATGTGGGCATGACTAATAGTGACAAGCATATGAATCCCATTCTCCATACATTTTAGAAGTGGTCCATTCTAGAAGACTTTACCTTCTGAAGTATAAAGAGGCCTCAAATAAAAAAAATAAAAGCAAGTGCTTTTATTCTTCTCCCTTCAAGCATAAAAATCGGATCACATTAATTTTCGAAAGAATACTATATTTTAAACTCAAAGATGAAATAGCTGTACACCTAGTCACCACAAGTGTTCTCAAAACTGCAAGGAAGGGCAGTACATTTTTCACAACATGTGTGCATCACTTATACTATTATAAATGTTTAGTGCACTTTATATAATGAATAGGAGAGCTTTGACATGCTTTACAAAGTGGACTGTCATTCATTTTAACATCTGAATTCTGCTTAGGTTTTTCTCATTAAAATCGATCAAAACTAAAATAGTGCATCAGACCTATGTTGAGAGTATTAATATCATTGAACATGAATACATACATACTATAGCCAGGGGCATTAATAATCCAAAGCCTAAGTATGCAAACAGCCAAAATATTTAGTCCTGATTTGTTAAGGCTAATACATAGCAGACCAATCAGACACCCACTTTAAGGTTGCCATACACATTAAAGTATTTATCCAGCCAGACCTGCTGTTTTTGTCAGGGGCGGCCAACACACAAATGTGCTTCTCCCCTAACAGATGATCTTGGAGAAAGAAGGATCAGGCCTTTGAATTTCAACTATGGAGGAGCGAATTGACTTCGGATGAAACATCCGATGTCGATTCGCATAAAACTTAGTTTGGATACTTTAAGAAGCGAGTTTACAAGGTACCACCTGAAACTGAAACCGAGTTTGGTAAAAGGTTTTTTGAAGTAGAAATTAATTTCTGAAGTTATGACCCAAAGTCTCGCGAGTAGAGTTGAGCGAACACCTGGATGTTCGGGTTCGAGAAGTTCGGCCGAACATCCCGGAAATGTTCGGGTTCGGGATCCGAACCCGATCCGAACTTCGTCCCGAACCCGAACCCCATTGAAGTCAATGGGGACCCGAACTTTTCGGCACTAAAACGGCTGTAAAACAGCCCAGGAAAGGGCTAGAGGGCTGCAAAAGGCAGCAACATGTAGGTAAATCCCCTGCAAACAAATGTGGATAGGGAAATTAATTAAAATAAAAATTAAATAAATAAAAATTAACCAAAATCAATTGGAGAGAGGTTCCATAGCAGAGAATCTGGCTTCCCGTCACCCACCACTGGAACAGTCCATTCTCAGATATTTAGGCCCCGGCACCCAGGCAGAGGAGAGAGGTCCCGTAACAGAGAATCTGTCTTCATGTCAGCAGAGAATTAGTCTGCATGTCATAGCAGAGAATGAGGCTTCACGTCAGCCACCACTGCAACAGTCCATTGGCATATATTTAGGCCTAGCACACAGGCAGAGGAGAGAGGTCCCGTAACAGAGAATCTGGCTTCATGTCAGCAGAGAATCAGTCTGCAT
This sequence comes from Bufo gargarizans, assembly GCF_014858855.1. Taxonomy (NCBI): domain Eukaryota; kingdom Metazoa; phylum Chordata; class Amphibia; order Anura; family Bufonidae; genus Bufo; species Bufo gargarizans. The sequence goes on from NC_058084.1 coordinate 322,594,166, forward strand.
GTCAAAGCAGAGAATGAGGCTTCACGTCAGCCACCACTGCAACAGTCCATTGGCATATATTTAGGCCCAGCACACACACAGGCAGAGGAGAGAGGTCCCGTAACAGAGAATCTGGCTTCATGTCAGCAGAGAATCAGTCTGCATGTCATAGCAGAGAATGAGGCTTCACGTCAGCCACCACTGCAACAGTCCATTGGCATATATTTAGGCCCAGCACACACACAGGCAGAGGAGAGAGGTCCCGTAACAGAGAATCTGGCTTCATGTCAGCAGAGAATCAGTCTGCATGTCATAGCAGAGAATGAGGCTTCACGTCAGCCACCACTGCAACAGTCCATTGGCATATATTTAGGCCCAGCACACACACAGGCAGAGGAGAGAGGTCCCGTAACAGAGAATCTGTCTTCATGTCAGCAGAGAATTAGTCTGCATGTCATAGCAGAGAATGAGGCTTCACGTCACCCACCACTGCAACAGTCCATTGGCATATATTTAGGCCTAGCACACAGGCAGAGCAGAGAGGTCCCGTAACAGACAATCTGGCTTCATGACAGCAGAGAATCAGTCTGCATGTCATAGCAGAGAATGAGGCTTCACGTCACCCACCACTGCAACAGTCCATTGGCATATATTTAGGCCTAGCACACAGGCAGAGCAGAGAGGTCCCGTAACAGACAATCTGGCTTCATGTCAGCAGAGAATCAGTCTGCATGTCATAGCAGAGAATGAGGCTTCACGTCACCCACCACTGCAACAGTCCATTGGCATATATTTAGGCCTAGCACACAGGCAGAGCAGAGAGGTCCCGTAACAGACAATCTGGCTTCATGACAGCAGAGAATCAGTCTGCATGTCATAGCAGAGAATGAGGCTTCACGTCACCCACCACTGCAACAGTCCATTGGCATATATTTAGGCCTAGCACACAGGCAGAGCAGAGAGGTCCCGTAACAGACAATCTGGCTTCATGTCAGCAGAGAATCAGTCTGCATGTCATAGCAGAGAATGAGGCTTCACGTCACCCACCACTGCAACAGTCCATTGGCATATATTTAGGCCTAGCACACAGGCAGAGCAGAGAGGTCCCGTAACAGACGATCTGGCTTCATGTCAGCAGAGAATCAGTCTGCATGTCATAGCAGAGAATCAGGCTTCACGTCAGCCACCACTGCAACAGTCCATTGTCATAAATTTAGGCCCAGCACCCAGGCAGAGGAGAGAGGTCCCGTAACAGACAATCTGGCTTCATGTCAGCAGAGAATTAGTCTGCATGTCATAGCAGAGAATCAGGCTTCATGTCAGCCACCACTGCAACAGTCCATTGGCATATATTTAGGCCTAGCACACAGGCAGAGGAGAGGTTCATTCAACTTTGGGTAGCATCGCAATATAATGGTAAAATGAAAATAAAAATAGGATTGAATGAGGAAGTGCCCTGGAGTCCAATAATATATGGTTATGGGGAGGTAGTTAATGTCTAATCTGGACAAGGGACGGACAGGTCCTGTGGGATCCATGCCTGGTTCATTTTTATGAACGTCAGCTTGTCCACATTGGCTGTAGACAGGCGGCTGCGTTTGTCTGTAATGACGCCCCCTGCCGTGCTGAATACACGTTCAGACAAAACGCTGGCTGCCGGGCAGGCCAGCACCTCCAAGGCATAAAAGGCTAGCTCTGGCCACGTGGACAATTTAGAGACCCAGAAGTTGAATGGGGCCGAACCATCAGTCAGTACGTGGAGGGGTGTGCACACGTACTGTTCCACCATGTTAGTGAAATGTTGCCTCCTGCTAACACGTTGCGTATCAGGTGGTGGTGCAGTTAGCTGTGGCGTGTTGACAAAAGTTTTCCACATCTCTGCCATGCTAACCCTGCCCTCAGAGGAGCTGGCCGTGACACAGCTGCCTTGGCGACCTCTTGCTCCTCCTCTGCCTTGGCCTTGGGCTTCCACTTGTTCCCCTGTGACATTTGGGAATGCTCTCAGTAGCGCGTCTACCAACGTGCGCTTGTACTCGCGCATCTTCCTATCACGCTCCAGTGCAGGAAGTAAGGTGGGCACATTGTCTTTGTAGCGTGGATCCAGCAGGGTGGCAACCCAGTAGTCCGCACAGGTTAAAATGTGGGCAACTCTGCTGTCGTTGCGCAGGCACTGCAGCATGTAGTCGCTCATGTGTGCCAGGCTGCCCAGGGGTAAGGACAAGCTGTCCTCTGTGGGAGGCGTATCGTCATCGTCCTGCCTTTCCCCCCAGCCACGCACCAGTGATGGACCCGAGCTGCGTTGGGTGCCACCCCGCTGTGACCATGCTTCATCCTCATCCTCCTCCACCTCCTCCTCATCCTCGTCCTCCTCGTCCTCCAGTAGTGGGCCCTGGCTGGCCACATTTGTACCTGGCCTCTGCTGTTGCAAAAAACCTCCCTCTGAGTCACTTCGAAGAGACTGGCCTGAAAGTGCTAAAAATGACCCCTCTTCCTCATCCTCCTCCTCCTCCTCCTGGGCCACCTCCTGTTCCATCATCGCCCTAAGTGTTTTCTCAAGGAGACATAGAAGTGGTATTGTAACGCTGATAACGGTGTCATCGCCACTGGCCATGTTGGTGGAGTACTCGAAACAGCGCAACAGGGCACACAGGTCTCGCATGGAGGCCCAGTCATTGGTGGTGAAGTGGTGCTGTTCTGTAGTGCGACTGACCCGTGCGTGCTGCAGCTGAAACTCCACTATGGCCTGCTGCTGCTCGCACAGTCTGTCCAGCATGTGCAAGGTGGAGTTCCACCTGGTGGGCATGTCGCATATGAGGCGGTGAGCGGGAAGGCCGAAGTTACGCTGTAGCGCAGACAGGCGAGCAGCGGCAGGATGTGAACGCCGGAAGCGCGAACAGACGGCCCGCACTTTATGCAGCAGCTCTGACATGTCGGGGTAGTTGTGAATGAACTTCTGCACCACCAAATTCAGCACATGCGCCAAGCAAGGGATGTGCGTCAAATTGGCTAGTCCCAGAGCTGCAACGAGATTTCGCCCATTATCACACACCACCAGGCCGGGCTTGAGGCTCACCGGCAGCAACCACTCGTCGGTCTGTTGTTCAATACCCCGCCACAACTCCTGTGCGGTGTGGGGCCTGTCCCCCAAACATATGAGTTTCAGAATGGCCTGCTGACGTTTACCCCGGGCTGTGCTGAAGTTGGTGGTGAAGGTGTGTGGCTGACTGGATGAGCAGGTGGAAGAAGAGGAGGAGGAAGCCGAGAAGGAGGAGGTGGCAACAGGAGGCAAAGAATGTTGCCCTGCGATCCTTGGCGGCGGCAGGACGTGCGCCAAACAGCTCTCCGCCTGGGGCCCAGCTGCCACTACATTTACCCAGTGTGCAGTTAGGGAGATATAGCGTCCCTGGCCGTGCTTACTGGTCCACGTATCTGTGGTTAGGTGGACCTTGCTACAGATGGCGTTGCGCAGTGCACACTTGATTTTATCGGATACTTGGTTGTGCAGGGAAGGCACGGCTCTCTTGGAGAAGTAGTGCCGGCTGGGAACAACATACTGTGGGACAGCAAGCGACATGAGCTGTTTGAAGCTGTCTGTGTCCACCAGCCTAAATGACAGCATTTCATAGGCCAGTAGTTTAGAAATGCTGGCATTCAGGGCCAGGGATCGAGGGTGGCTAGGTGGGAATTTACGCTTTCTATCAAATGTTTGTGAGATGGAGAGCTGAACGCTGGCGTGTGACATGGTTGAGACGCTTGGTGACGGAGGTGGTGGTGGTGGTGTTGGTGGTACATCCCCTGTTTGCTGGGCGGCAGGTGCCAACGTTCCTCCAGAGGCGGAGGAAGAGGCCGAGGCGGCAGCAGCAGAATAGGCCGAGGCGGCAGCAGCAGAAGAGGTAGCAGGGGGAGCCTGAGTGACTTCCTTGGTTTTAAGGTGTTTACTCCACTGCAGTTCATGCTTTGCATGCAGGTGCCTGGTCATGCAGGTTGTGCTCAGGTTCAGAACGTTAATGCCTCGCTTCAGGCTCTGATGGCACAGCGTGCAAACCACTCGGGTCTTGTCGTCAGCACATTGTTTGAAGAAGTGCCATGCCAGGGAACTCCTTGAAGCTGCCTTTGGGGTGCTCGGTCCCAGATGGCGGCGGTCAGTAGCAGGCGGAGTCTCTTGGCGGCGGGTGTTCTGCTTTTGCCCACTGCTCCCTCTTTTGCTACGCTGTTGGCTCGGTCTCACCACTGCCTCTTCCTCCGAACTGTGAAAGTCAGTGGCACGACCTTCATTCCATGTGGGGTCTAGGACCTCATCGTCCCCTGCATCGTCTTCCACCCAGTCTTGATCCCTGACCTCCTGTTCAGTCTGCACACTGCAGAAAGACGCAGCAGTTGGCACCTGTGTTTCGTCATCATCAGAGACATGCTGAGGTGGTATTCCCATGTCCTCATCATCAGGAAACATAAGTGGTTGTGCGTCAGTGCATTCTATGTCTTTCACCGCTGGGGAAGGGCTAGGTGGATGCCCTTGGGAAACCCTGCCAGCGGAGTCTTCAAACAGCATAAGAGACTGCTGCATAACTTGAGGCTGAGACAGTTTCCCTGGTATGCATGGGGGTGATGTGACAGACTGATGGGGTTGGTTTTCAGGCGCCATCTGTGCGCTTTCTGCAGAAGACTGGGTGGGAGATAATGTGAACGTGCTGGATCCACTGTCGGCCACCCAATTGACTAATGCCTGTACCTGCTCAGGCCTTACCATCCTTAGAACGGCATTGGGCCCCACCATATATCGCTGTAAATTCTGGCGGCTACTGGGACCTGAGGTAGTTGGTACACTAGGACGTGTGGATGTGGCAGAACGGCCACGTCCTCTCCCAGCACCAGAGGGTCCACTAACACCACCACGACCATGTCCACGTCCGCGTCCCTTACTAGATGTTTTTCTCATTGTTATGGTTCACCACAACAACAAATATATTATTTGGCCCAATGTATTGTATTCAAATTCAGCGGGATATAAATTTGAGGCCTAGTATTTAGGCGCTGGGTGACCGGTATGGATTTAGTGACAGAATTAGACTTGGAAATGCACAGAAGCGTGTGTGTGAAGTTATTCTGAATGACCCAATGTGCACCTTGAATATTATATACCCTTTTTGGGATAGATTTCAAATAGCTCTGATATAGCAGGAACCACTAAATTATGAAATTGCTAAATTGGGAATTGTACTTCAACCCAGAACAAAAAATGTGCTTTGACGGGCACTAAATAACTTTCCCAGCTACAACAGTACAGCGGTAACGAGAGATTTAGAGGGATTTAAATTTGAGGCCTAGTATTTAGGCGCTGGGTGACAGGTATGGGTTTAGTGACAGAATTAGACTTGGAAATACACAGTAGCGGGTGTGTGTGAAGTTATTCTGAATGACCCAATGTGCACCTTCAATATTATATACCCTTTTTGGGATAGATTTCAAATAGCTCTGATATAGCAGGAACCACTAAATTATGAAATTGCTAAATTGGGAATTGTACTTCAACCCAGAACAAAAAATGTGCTTTGACGGACACTAAATATCTTGCCCAGCAACAACAGTACAGCGGTGGGTAACGAGAGATTTAGAGGGATTTAAATTTGAGGCCTAGTATTTAGGCGCTGGGTCACCGGTATGGATTTAGTGACAGAATTAGACTTGGAAATGCACAGAAGCGTGTGTGTGAAGTTATTCTGAATGACCCTATGTGCACCTTCAATATTATATACCCTTTTAGGGATAGATTTCAAATAGCTCTGATATAGCAGAAACCACTAAATTATGAAATTGCTAAATTGGGAATTGTACTTCAACCCAGAACAAAAAATGTGCTTTGACGGACACTAAATATCTTGCCCAGCAACAACAGTACAGCGGTGGGTAACGAGAGATTTAGAGGGATTTAAATTTGAGGCCTAGTATTTAGGCGCTGGGTCACCGGTATGGATTTAGTGACAGAATTAGACTTGGAAATGCACAGAAGCGTGTGTGTGAAGTTATTCTGAATGACCCTATGTGCACCTTCAATATTATATACCCTTTTAGGGATAGATTTCAAATAGCTCTGATATAGCAGAAACCACTAAATTATGAAATTGCTAAATTGGGAATTGTACTTCAACCCAGAACAAAAAATGTGCTTTGACGGACACTAAATATCTTGCCCAGCAACAACAGTACAGCGGTGGGTAACGAGAGATTTAGAGGGATTTAAATTTGAGGCCTAGTATTTAGGCGCTGGGTCACCGGTATGGATTTAGTGACAGAATTAGACTTGGAAATGCACAGAAGCGTGTGTGTGAAGTTATTCTGAATGACCCTATGTGCACCTTCAATATTATATACCCTTTTAGGGATAGATTTCAAATAGCTCTGATATAGCAGAAACCACTAAATTATGAAATTGCTAAATTGGGAATTGTACTTCAACCCAGAACAAAAAATGTGCTTTGACGGACACTAAATATCTTGCCCAGCAACAACAGTACAGCGGTGGGTAACGAGAGATTTAGAGGGATTTAAATTTGAGGCCTAGTATTTAGGCGCTGGGTGACAGGTATGGGTTTAGTGACAGAATTAGACTTGGAAATACACAGTAGCGGGTGTGTGTGAAGTTATTCTGAATGACCCAATGTGCACCTTCAATATTATATACCCTTTTTGGGATAGATTTCAAATAGCTCTGATATAGCAGGAACCACTAAATTATGAAATTGCTAAATTGGGAATTGTACTTCAACCCAGAACAAAAAATGTGCTTTGACGGACACTAAATATCTTGCCCAGCAACAACAGTACAGCGGTGGGTAACGAGAGATTTAGAGGGATTTAAATTTGAGGCCTAGTATTTAGGCGCTGGGTCACCGGTATGGATTTAGTGACAGAATTAGACTTGGAAATGCACAGAAGCGTGTGTGTGAAGTTATTCTGAATGACCCTATGTGCACCTTCAATATTATATACCCTTTTAGGGATAGATTTCAAATAGCTCTGATATAGCAGAAACCACTAAATTATGAAATTGCTAAATTGGGAATTGTACTTCAACCCAGAACAAAAAATGTGCTTTGACGGACACTAAATATCTTGCCCAGCAACAACAGTACAGCGGTGGGTAACGAGAGATTTAGAGGGATTTAAATTTGAGGCCTAGTATTTAGGCGCTGGGTCACCGGTATGGATTTAGTGACAGAATTAGACTTGGAAATGCACAGAAGCGTGTGTGTGAAGTTATTCTGAATGACCCTATGTGCACCTTCAATATTATATACCCTTTTAGGGATAGATTTCAAATAGCTCTGATATAGCAGAAACCACTAAATTATGAAATTGCTAAATTGGGAATTGTACTTCAACCCAGAACAAAAAATGTGCTTTGACGGACACTAAATATCTTGCCCAGCAACAACAGTACAGCGGTGGGTAACGAGAGATTTAGAGGGATTTAAATTTGAGGCCTAGTATTTAGGCGCTGGGTCACCGGTATGGATTTAGTGACAGAATTAGACTTGGAAATGCACAGAAGCGTGTGTGTGAAGTTATTCTGAATGACCCTATGTGCACCTTCAATATTATATACCCTTTTAGGGATAGATTTCAAATAGCTCTGATATAGCAGAAACCACTAAATTATGAAATTGCTAAATTGGGAATTGTACTTCAACCCAGAACAAAAAATGTGCTTTGACGGACACTAAATATCTTGCCCAGCAACAACAGTACAGCGGTGGGTAACGAGAGATTTAGAGGGATTTAAATTTGAGGCCTAGTATTTAGGCGCTGGGTGACAGGTATGGGTTTAGTGACAGAATTAGACTTGGAAATACACAGTAGCGGGTGTGTGTGAAGTTATTCTGAATGACCCAATGTGCACCTTCAATATTATATACCCTTTTTGGGATAGATTTCAAATAGCTCTGATATAGCAGGAACCACTAAATTATGAAATTGCTAAATTGGGAATTGTATTTCAACCCAGAACAAGAAATGTGCTTGAACGGACACTAAATAACTCGCCCAGCTACAGCACTAGGGACAGATTTAGCTGGATATAAATTTGAGGCCTAGTATTTAGGCGCTGGGTGACCGGTATGGATTTAGTGACAGAATTAGACTGGGATATGGCCAAAAAATGAACAGACTATTGCTGGTTAAATGCACTTGGTGTGACAGCTTCACCCTGATGTAGGCTTTAGCCAAAAAACAACCACACCATTGAGGGTTAAATGCACTTGGTGACAGGCGCAGCTTGCCCCTGATTTTGTATATGGCCAAAAAATGAACAGACTATTGCTGATTAAATGCACTTGGTGTGACAGCTTCACCCTGATGTAGGCTTTAGCCAAAAAACAACCACACCATTGAGGGTTAAATGCACTTGGTGACAGGCGCAGCTTGCCCCTGATTTTGTATATGGCCAAAAAATGAACAGACTATTGCTGGTTAAATGCACTTGGTGTGACAGCTTCACCCTGATGTAGGCTTTAGCCAAAAAACAACCACACCATTGAGGGTTAAATGCACTTGGTGACAGGCGCAGCTTGCCCCTGATTTTGTATATGGCCAAAAAATGAACAGACTATTGCTGGTTAAATGCACTTGGTGTGACAGCTTCACCCTGATGTAGGCTTTAGCCAAAAAACAACCACACCATTGAGGGTTAAATGCACTTGGTCGCAGCTTGTGCTGGCGCACCACAAGACACAAAATGGCCGCCGATCACCCCAGAAAAATGAGACTGACAAACGGTCTGTGCAGCCTAAAAACAGTGAGCAATTGAGGATCAGCAGCTCAATGATCCACAGCTGCAGATCGATCAGTTAATCAAGTCCTTTGGAGGAGTTAATCTGCCTAATCTCGCCCTACTGTCGCAGCCGCAACCTCTCCCTACGCTAATCAGAGCAGAGTGACGGGCGGCGCTATGTGACTCCAGCTTAAATAGAGGCTGGGTCACATGGTGCTCTGGCCAATCACAGCCATGCCAATAGTAGGCATGGCTGTGATGGCCTCTTGGGGCAAGTAGTATGACGCTTGTTGATTGGCTGCTTTGCAGCCTTTCAAAAAGCGCCAAGAAAGCGTCACAAAAGCGCGAAGAAAGCGACGAACACCGAACCCGAACCCGGACTTTTACGAAAATGTCCGGGTTCGGGTCCGTGTCACGGACACCCCAAAATTCGGTACGAACCCGAACTATACAGTTCGAGTTCGCTCATCCCTACTCGCGAGACTTCGCAAAGTAATAACTTCAGCTCATAGGAGCCAATACATTCTAATACTGCATGGAGTGGTCGCTTCGTACAATATTCAAACAAAGTTTCATGTGAATCGACTTCAGATGTTTCATCCAAAGTCAATTCGCTCATCCCTAATTCCAACACCTGAACCTTTTGGACTCCAGGATAATAAGCTACCACCAGAGGTGTCTGGCTGCAGCTTTCTCTCCGCACCCATTAAAAGCATATACACATTCGGCTGAACCAATCATGTATGTATATGTTGAGTTGTAAAAGAGAGCTTTAGTGACTTTATTTCTAAAAGACTATTTAAAATAGCCTATAATCAAACATAAATTAGGTTAATGTCAGGAGTTTACCCAGCCAACCACATGGCTATGCCTGGAGAGTTGCCTTGCTGACCTATCAAGACTAACTGGTTTGCCTACCAGTGAGACTGAAAGCCAAACCAATCAGGTTTCTGGCTTAGCATCACATCTCAGAGCTAGACTGGGTATCTAAGTCTACAACTTAGTCATTGCTAGTCACCTGTGATTGTATTGTGTCCTGGCTCTGTTTGTAATTCTTTGCATGGTATCTGAACTCAAAACTTGCTTGGTACTTTTTAAATTATCCCTCGTCTGTTGGTTCATTGATTGTCCTGCCTTTCTGACTGTGATTTGTTTTTTGGATTAATCCCTTATCTGTTGAATTGGCTTCTACTGATTCTTTTGGTGTGCTGACAGTGGCTTGTTTCTAGATTAACCCCTCTTCAGCTATTTTGGCTCTATCCTATTCTCCTGGTTTTGACCTTGCTTGTCTCCTACTAATTGCACCCTGGCCATTTTGGTTGGTCTGTTTCTTACAAGCTTGCAACAGTTTTCTGCAACCTTACTCCACCAAAGTAACCTGGGTCCCTAGCAGTGGAGTCCATCTTGCCTTGCAGCAGGCTCTGGTGAAGAATCTATGGGTAGCCTTAGTTTACTACCAACTAGACTAGTTGAGGGAGACTGGCAGCAGTTTCTGTTTGATGTTTGTGGTTCCGTATGGTGACCATAGTAATTCCATACAGCTACAGTGACACCAAGTTTGTAGTCAGTGCATACACTAAACAAATCTCTCGTCATATATGTCAATGTGCCCAAAAATGTTGGTGTGCTAATGTACGCCTATAGGGCATAAGTTTGGCCATTAAATACCAGGATCATGCAGCCCCAACTGTATTGAAAATTGTAGTCAACTTTCTTTTTTTCACTAAAACTTTGCAACTATGCACAAAAAAGAGTATCTTGCGTGTGTTTTTTTTTTTTTTTTTTTTAATGGCAGTCTATGGGTGGGAGACATTTGCATTTATATAGTCATTCCATTTATTCCCTGCATCCACTAAGTGAAAAACTGTGGTTTGATTTGAGCCTAAAGGTGGAGATATACATTAGGGCTCATGCACATGAATGTATTTTCTTCCCGTGTCTGTTCCGTTATTTTTGCGGATCATATGCGGAACCATTAATTTCAATGAGTCCGCAAAAAAATGTAAGTTACTCCGTGTGCATTCCATTTCTGTATGTCCTTCCCGCAAAAAAATGTCCTATTATTGTCCACATTACGGACAAGGATAGGACTCTTCTGTTAGGGGCCAGCTGCTTAGTTCCGCAAAACAAGGAATTCACACGGATGTCATCCGTATTTTTTGCAGATCCGTTTTTTGCGGACCGCACAATACATGCTTGTTTATTTTAGCCGCCTCCGGACCGCCTAACGCAGATGTGTGGTCCGGAGGCGGCAGCCCTGCGCAGAGTGACGCATATACGCCGAGATTTCGTATATGGGTGATCACCCATATACACTCCCTGATCACCCCCTGTCATTGATCACCCCCCTGTAAGGCTCCATTCAGACGTCCGCATGTGTTTTGCGGATCCGATCCATGTATCCATGGATCCGTAAAAATCATACGGACGTCTGAATGGAGCCTTACAGGGGGGTGATCAATGACAGGGGGGTGATCACCCATATACACTCCCAGATCACCCCCTGTCATTGATCACCCCCCTGTAAGGCTCCATTCAGACGTCCGCATGTGTTTTGCGGATCCGATCCATGTATCCATGGATCCGTAAAAATCATACGGACGTCTGAATGGAGCCTTACAGGGGGGTGATCAATGACAGGGGGGTGATCACCCATATACACTCCCTGATCACCCCCTGTCATTGATCACCCCCCTGTAAGGCTCCATTCAGACGTCCGCATGTGTTTTGCGGATCCGATCCATGTATCCATGGATCCGTAAAAATCATACGGACGTCTGAATGGAGCCTTACAGGGGGGTGATCAATGACAGGGGGGTGATCACCCATATACACTCCCTGATCACCCCCTGTCATTGATCACCCCCCTGTAAAGCTCCATTCAGACGTCCGCATGTGTTTTGCGGATCCGATCCATGTTTCCATGGATCCGTAAAAATCATATGGACGTCTGAATGGAGCCTTACCAGGGGGGTGATCAGGGAGTCTATATAGGTGATCACCCCCCTGTCATTGATCACCCCCCTGTCATTGACCAACCCCTGTCATTGATCACCCCCCTGTAAGGCTCCATTCAGAATTTTTTTTGGCCCAAGTTAGCGGAAATATATATTTTTTTTGTTTGTTTTTTCTTAAAAAGTCTCATATTCCACTAACTTGTGTCAAAAAATAAAATCTCACATGAACTCACCATACCCCTCACGGAATCCAAATGCGTAAACATTTTTAGACATTTATATTCCAGACTTCTTCTCACACTTTAGGGCCCCTAAAAAGCCAGGGCAGTATAAATACCCCACATGTGACCCCATTTCGGAAAGAAGACACCCCAAGGTATTCCGTGAGGGGCATATTGAGTCCATGAAAGATTGAAATTTTTGTCCTAAGTTAGCGGAAAGTGAGACTTTGTGAGAAAAAAAAAAAAAAATCAATTTCCGCTAACTTATGCAAAAAAAATAAAAATTCTATGAACTCGCCATGCCCCTCATTGAATTCCTTGGGGTGTCTTCTTTCCAAAGTGGGGTCACATGTGGGGTATTTATACTGCCCTGGCTTTTTAGGGGCCCGAAAGTGTGAGAAGAAATCTGGGATCCAAATGTCTAAAAATGCCCTCCTAAAAGGAATTTGGGCACCTTTGCGCATCTAGGCTGCAAAAAAGTGTCACACATCTGGTATCGCCGTACTCAGGAGAAGTTGGGCAATGTGTTTTAGGGTGTCATTTTACATATACCCATGCTGGGTGAGAAAAATATCTTGGTCAAATGCCAACTTTGTATAAAAAAATGGGAAACGTTATCTTTTGCCAATATATTTCTCTCACCCAGCATGGGTATATGTAAAATGACACCCCAAAACACATTCCCCAACTTCTCCTGAGTACGGCGATACCAGATGTGTGACACTTTTTTGCAGCCAAGGTGGGCAAAGGGGCACACATTCCAAAGTGCACCTTTCGGATTTCGCAGGCCATTTTTTACACATTTTGATTGCAAAGTTCTTATCACACATTTGGGCCCCTAAATTGCCAGGGCACTATAACTACGCCACAAGTGACCCCATTTTGGAAAGAAGACACCCCAAGGTATTCCGTGAGGGGCACGGCGAGTTCCTAGAATTTTTATTTTTTGTCACGAGTTAGCGGAAAATGATGATTTTTCTTTTTTTTTCTTTTTTCCTTACAAAGTCTCATATTCCACTAACTTGCGACAAAAAATAAAAAATTCTAGGAACTCGCCATGCCCCTCACGGAATACCTTGGGGTGTCTTCTTTCCAAAATGGGGTCACTTGTGGCGTAGTTATACTGCCCTGGCATTTTAGGGGCCCAAATGTGTGAGAAGAACTTTGCAATCAAAATGTGTAAAAAATGGCCTGCGAAATCCGAAAGGTGCACTTTGGAATGTGTGCCCCTTAGCCCACCTTGGCTGCAAAAAAGTGTCACACATCTGGTATCGCCATACTCAGGAGAAGTTGGGGAATGTGTTTTGGGGTGTCATTTTACATATACCCATGCTGGGTGAGAAGAATATCTTGGTCAAATGCCAACTTTGTATAAAAAAAATTGGAAAAGTTGTCTTTTGCCAAGATATTTCTCTCACCCAGCATGGGTATATGTAAAATGACACCCCAAAACACATTCCCCAACTTCTCCTGAGTACGACGATAACAGATGTGTGACACTTTTTTGCAGCCAAGGTGGGCAAAGGGGCACATATTCCAAAGTGCACCTTTCGGATTTCGCAGGCCATTTTTTACACATTTTGATTGCAAACTACTTCTCACACATTTGGGCCCCTAAATTGCCAGGGCAGTATAACTACCCCACAAGTGACCCCATTTTGGAAAGAAGACACCCCAAGGTATTCCGTGAGGGGCATGGCGAGTTCCTAGAATTTTTTATTTTTTGTCGCAAGTTAGTGGAATATGAGACTTTGTAAGAAAAAAAAAAATTCAAATTAAAATCATCATTTTCCGCTAACTTGTGACAAAAAATAAAAAGTTCTATGAACTCACTATGCCAATCAGCGAATACCTTAGGGTGTCTACTTTCCAAAATGGGGTCATTTGTGGGGTTTTTCTACTGTCTGGGCATTGTAGAACCTCAGGAAACATGACAGGTGCTCAGAAAGTCAGAGCTGCTTCAAAAAGCGGAAATTCACATTTTTGTACCATAGTTTGTAAACGCTATAACTTTTACCCAAACCATTTTTTTTCTGCCCAAATTTTTTTTTTTATCAAAGACATGTAGAACAATAAATTTAGCGAAAAATTTATATATGGATGTTGTTTTTTTTGCAAAATTTTACAGCTGAAAGTGAAAAATGTCATTTTTTTGCAAAAAAATCGTTACATTTTGATTAATAACAAAAAAAGTAAAAATGTCAGCAGCAATAAAATACCACCAAATGAAAGCTCTATTAGTGAGAAGAAAAGGAGGTAAAATTCATTTGGGTGGTAAGTTGCATGACCGAGCGATAAACGGTGAAAGTAGTGTAGTGCAGAAGAGTAAAAAGTGGCCTGGTCATGAAGGTGGTTTTAGCTAGCGGGGTTGAAGTGGTTAATACCATAATCTAAGAGTATTGGGAAACGTTTAAAATATTTTTGTAGGGTGGAATTGATAGAAATCCACACAATTCAACCAGTTTTTAGGGTTTTGCTTTTATTGCATTAACTGCTCTGTTTTACCTCTATTAAAAAAATATATTTGCTTTGCGCCACCATATTCTGACACTCATAATTTACTTATATTTCTTTCTACAGAGGTCTGTGGGGGCCTCTTTTTGCTGGGAAAGCTGTAGTTTGTTCTTTTTTGTACAATTTTGGCGTACTTTCAACTTTTTGTCACCTTTATTGCATTTTTGGTAGTTAAGATGATTAAAAGCAGAAATCTTAGCAGTGTGTGATAGCTTGATTTGTGTGGTACAAACTCATTCTTGTAGATGATGTACAGATTCTGAAGGATAAGGCTCCATTCACACGTCCGCAAAATGGGTCCGCATCCTTTCCGCAATTTTGCGGAAAGGGTGCGGACCCATTCATTCTCTATGGGGACGGAATGTGCTGTCCGCATCCACATTTGCGGATCCGCACTTCCGCATCCGTGCTTCCGTTTCCGCAAAAAAATAGAACATGTCCTATTCTTGTCCGCAATTGCGGACAAGAACAGGCATATTCTATTATGTCGGCAATGTGCGGTCCGCAAAATGCGGAAAGCACATTGCCGCTTTCCGTGTTTTGCGGATCCGTGTCTCCGTGTATCCGCAAAACACATTGCGGACGTGTGAATACATCCTAAGTCTTACCATTTTACACCTGGTATATTGATTTGCAGGTGGGACTTATTCTTAGCATGGAAAAGGGTAAGTTTGAGTACCCCACACTAATGTATGATAATAAATACATTTTACAGTATTTAAAGATTATAATATGTATATATATTTATTATATATATTTTTATTTATATCAGATTAGCTTGGAGGGTTGATTATTATTCTACTACTTTCAAACTTGGCCTTTGTAGCAGATAACATACAGCGGACAACCGCTATGTACCATCCTCACACCATAAATACTAAGCTACCAGCATTGTAAATGTATAGCAAATGTCACCAAAAGCTTGGAGAACAAAATTATCAGCCGTGGAAAACAATGACATTTTAACCTCCCTATCAAACTGCATAGACACATAGCTGTGGTTCACCTGATTAAAACAATGTTTTTTTCTTTTGTTGATTTAAGGCGCTGTTACTGAGTTATGATACTATTTCTTAACATACAAATTAGGTCTTTGGTGCACCGAAGGCTTCACCATTGCAGTTGTTACACCCAAGCTCCTCTCCTTTCTGTGGCCAGACCCTCCCTGGCTGTTTGATTGACAGGGCAGGCAGTGGTAAAACAGTTAGGGAAAGGCCGACTGAAAAAGGGGACCTTGGGTGCAACAAGAGCAAGGCCTAATTTGCATATTAAGAAACAAAACATAATAACTACGGAGCATCAGATCAACAAGAGTAAAACACAGTTTTAACCCCTTTCTGACTGCCCACTGGTTATATATGTCCTATCTGCACATACCCCATGCAAATAGCACATATATAAATAGTGAGGCAGTGCTTTAATCCCAGCGCTGATCAACCCAGGGATTAAAAGTCCTGTGCCAGAGGGAGAGCAGGAAGTGGCCGAGCAGCTTCCACTATTAGTCCCAGGGGTCACGTGACAGCTGGTTGTCTGGGGGCGAGAGCAGAGCTGCAGGGTCTAAGGAGACCCTGATAAGTCCTGCCTGTGTGAAATTGTCACCCTCACACTGAACATAGGAGGGAAAGGGAAAAGGAAATAAGGCCTGGAAACTAGGAAAGGAAGATGGACACTAGTGAAAACCCTAATCAAAGCCCTGACTGATTACCAGTATGAACAGACCCCAGATGTAGGTGAGTTCATACACAGGAACACCTAAAGTCCTATCTAACCCTAAGGCCTCTTTCACACGGGCGTCATGTTTTTTGCCCAGAAAAGAGGCGGGTGCGTTGCGGGAAAATGCGCGATTTTTCCGCGCGAGTGCAAAACATTGTCATGCGTTTTGCACTCGCGTGAGAAAAATCGCGCATGTTTGGTACCCAAACCTGAACTTCTTCAAAGAAGTTCGGGATTGGGATTGATGTTCTGAAGATTGTATTATTTTCCCTTATAACATGGTTATAATGGAAAATAATAGCATTCTGAATACAGAATGCTTAGTATAATAGTGCTGGAAGGGTTAAAAATAATAAAAAAAGTTAACTCACCTTCTCCTCTTGTTCGCGTAGATCCCGGTCTGTTCTTTAGCTGTGGGCTGAATGACCTGAGGTGATGTCAGATCACATGCTCCAATCACATGGTCCATCACCATGGTGATGGAGCATGTGATCTGACATCACCACAGGTCCTTTAGCCCACAGCTAAAGAACAGACCGGGATCTACGCAAACAAGAGGAGAAGGTGAGTTAACTTTTTTATTATTTTTAACCCTTCCAGCACTATTATACTAAGCATTCTGTATTCAGAATGATATTATTTTCCCTTATAACCATGTTATAAGGGAAAATAATACAGTGAATAGACTGTCACCTAGAACCCATGCGTGAAAATCGCACCGCATCCGCACTTGCTTGCGGATGTATGCGATTTTCACGCAACCCCATTCATTTCTATAGGGCCTGCGTTACGTGAAAAACGCACAAAGAGGAGCATGCTGCGATTTTCACGCAACGCACAAGTGATGCGTGAAAATCACAGCTCGTGTGCACAGCCCCATAGAAATGAATGGGTCAGGATTCAGTGCGGGTGCAGTGCGTTCACCGCACGCATCGCACCCGCACGGAAAACTCGCCCGTGTGAAAGGGGCCTAAAGAACCCTGGTACTAATGACAGGAATGAGACATCCTGTTCCACAAAAAGGAAGGATGACCGGGAGTCTCTCTAAGGCCTAATACAACACAACAAAGAAATGCAACACACAGAAAAGCCAAAATACAAAGGGAAAGGAAAGAATTTACTTCCAAGAAGCTATGACTGCACCAGGAACTCAGCCGAGATCCAAACACCAGCTATCTGCAGGTCCAACTGAAGCTATAAATCGCACAGCATTGTGGGAAAGACAACTATAAATAGGGAAAGTTAAATGACCGCAATAGCAACACCTGGAGGTTAAGGGTGTGGCCAGTACCAGAAACAACACAGACGCCTATTGATCCACAAGGTAAACATGTTAAACCAAACTACGTGTTGTCAGTCTCAAAGATCTCCTGCCATTCACTGTCGCGGGGACGTCGATAAGTCTCGGTATGTCTGTGACAGAAATGCCCCCACAGGGGGCTGTTTTCCCCCATAACTGGGGCTCCTGTGGATGCCTCAGTTAAAGTGGAAACAGTGAAAAAAAAAGGCTGTGTCCGCCAGAGGTCTTTTAATGATATCCTGGGGGACATATTATGTGCCAAAAATAAATGAAAATATAAGTAAAAAAATTATGAAAAATACAAATACATATTTTTTTTATCGCTATAGGAAACCGTCGCCCTGTTCACTCAAACCTATACATGTTATATATCAAAACAATTGTCACAAAATAGGGAATGGATTTCAATAATACATTTTTGTGCCAGTTTTAATATTTATAAAATAAAAAGCTATAATAATAAAAAATGACTTAATAAGAATTTGTGGTTAAACCTTAAAAAAGGGGAAAACAATTATAAAAATATATTCTAATAAAAAGTCCTAAGTGTCAAGTAAAAAAAATCACTAAAATAATTTTGGTAGTCAAAAAATAAAAAAGTTAGGGTCTCTGAGCCACCACATGCACAAAATCACGAAAAATTGACTAGACATTCAGGCCTTTTTTAGGACCGGTCATGAATGGGTTAATCGGGTGAACCACAGCTATATGTCTAAACAAAAAGTTTGACAGGAAGGTCTCTGGTGACAGATTCCCTTCAAACCTCAATATACAGAATATTGAACTTTTCCAGGGGAGCTAAATAGTCACTATTAGTATAAACGTAATCATTGGAATTTCAAGGAGATAAGGCAAAACAATGTTGAAACTTATAAGTCTGTAAGGAATGACAAATGACCTACTGTAATTGCAAACTTAGGGCAACTTAGAACATCTGGTGTGCCCGCATATGATTCTGCAAGGGTGTTTCTGAATGTTCTTGCTGTTTCTTTAACTTCTCGAATATTATACAGCTACAAGAGTGGGAAGTCAGATGTAAGTGGCAGTTGGACACCCCATAGAGAAGTCAGAGATGGTATATTACTGTCCCTACTTTCCCAATTGAATTATACATGGTGCTCAATGAGAGATGTGTGTACAATTCTGGAAGTGGCCAGAATACTTCCTTCTCCCACCCTGGCAATGTACCCTGGGTAATGCCAGAAAGACTGTTCCACTGGTGGATTTACAAATGCAGATATCCAGGAAGATTATCGGGCATAAACATTGCTGCGAATGCTTGTTCCTGACAATCTTCCCATCTAAAAGTGCAGCCGATCACCTGATGAATAAGTGAAATGCTCATTCATCGGGTGAAACTGTCATTAGTGCTGGCAAGTAAACTATCATTTCTGGGAAGCAGATTATGCTGTTTAAATAGTACTCTGCTGCCCAGGAACAATGCAGCTGTATGAGGATGAGTGATCGCAACAGCTTGGAGCGATCGCAAGGTAATACTGTTGAGGTGATCGCTGCAGCATTCAACCCCACGTAATGAGCAGCCAGTTGTCAGGAATAAGCACTTCCGTACCAATAACTGGCTGCTCCTCTGTACGTGTAAATCCACCTTAACTTTGGCTATGTAATAATGTAAATTAAAAATGTTTCGTATTGGATGAAGGCAATGTGTTCAATTAAAATAAATAAAGTATTTTTCCATTCATATAGCCTTATGAGGGCTTATTTTTTGCGAAACAAGTTGTAGTTTCTAATGGCGCCATTTACGGTTGCATACAGTGTAGTGGGAAACAGATAAAAAATTCCAAATGGGGTAGAATTGGGAAAAAAATCAATTTTGACAAAGGTTTTTATTTTATTTTTAAACACCGTACACTATGTGATAAAAATTGACCTGTTATCTTCATTCTCGAGGTCAGTATGGTTACAACGATACCACACTTGTATACATTTTTTTTAATACTGAAAAAAAATGTTAACCTCTGAGATTTTTTTTTTTTATCACCATATTCTGAGCCCTATAACTTTTTTGTAGTTATCTGTACAGGGCTCTGTGAGGGTGAATTTTTTGTGGGGTGATCTGTACTTTTCAGTGATACCAATTAGCGTGTGTAACTTTTTGATCACTTTTTATAAAAAAAATTATAATTGGCTATTTTTAATTTTTTTCCCGTTATGCCATTAATATTGTTATATTTTAATTGTACGGGCATTTTTATATTTTTTTAGTTTTTTTATCTTTGTAAAAACTTAATTTTCAATATAACAATACAGTGCTGCCGCCTAATTGCCTTGTAACAGATCTCCTGACACCCCGACTGGGTACCTCCATTGATGGATGTTCCTAGTGCCTCCCAAGGACTCCAAACACTCCACTCAACACCGAAACCACCACAGGAACCAGGAACAGCTCTTACAAGAGCTAGGAGCAATAGCCAGGGGAGTATACACGTATAGCAATCTCCACACACATGAGACGAGGCTCTATGTTGAATGTAAAACAGGAACTCTTTACTGAACACACAGCATTGTCTTATATACACATGACATACTGAGGACATGACATAGCAGCCAATCCTATACAGTTTATACACAAAACTAACCCTATTCAACAAACACAATGGCATTGTCTGAGACGCAATCAACAAAATACAATTACCAAAACACATTGGGCTCTGCCTGTGATACAATTACCAAACATAATTGGCTAACTTAATCACTCACAGAAACCACACATTTTTCCCAAAACACAGAAAACACCTCAAAACCCCACATATCCCCATAATTTATACATCCATGGATAGCTCGGATCTGGGTGATCAACATATCCAAAAATCACCCAGATCCGAGCAGGGGTTCCCGAATTCCATGGAAGTCACATTTGGCCGGCTGCAAGCATGGCTTTCCTGCCCAAAACAGTTCCACAGATTTAAGCTGTGCGGCCGGTCTGTCTTTTCCTTCAAAGTTAGTATGGGCCATAATCCTGAGGCAAGAGGCTGGTAAACAGGCCCCTCCAAAACCCAGCAGTGAGGTTATTTTTGCCACACATCTCCTCCTCCCAGGGAAGACTAACCAGATACCTGACCTCACAACCAAATACTGGACCTGTTGAATTTGGTAGCAGTGAGTCCATCAAGGTTTTGTTGGTAACTGGTACTCCCGGTCTCTGTGTTGCTCCCTGGCTTGGAGTAGAGGTTGCTTTGTGTGCAGGGATCAGCGGTACTCTGCTCTGCTGCCAGCGCTACCACGGAAGAAGCCTGGTTGGAGCCTGGTTGTTGGAGGGGGAGACCGACTGTCTCCCCTTTGGATACCCAGCTCTGCTGCTGGAGGGGGAGACCGACTGTCTCCCCTTTGGCTAAACAGCCCTGTTGCTGGGGGACAGGACCGACTGTCCCTACCCCCTGTGCTGTAAGTGCGGAGACCACGGTCCGATCTGCACTGTTGTGGGGCTTACTGTCTCCCCCTGGTGCGTTAAGCTGCCGCTGGGGAGAGGGGGTAACGAGCTCCTCTCCTATACATACTTCCAGCTGCTGGGGAGGGCGACCGACCGTCTCCACTCCCAATACAGTGTCCTGCTGCTAGGGAAAGGAGACTGGGCTCCCTATTCCCTTCTGGATACTCTGCCGCTGGGGGACAGGACCAATTGTCTCTGCCCCCTGTAACTCAGCCTGCCGCTGGGAAATGGAGACTGGGCTCCTAATTCCCAATAAATCACATTGCCGCTGGGGAGGGCGACCGACCGTCGCCGCTCCCAATACAGTGTCCTGCTGCTGGGGAAAGGAGACTTGTCTCTTTATTCCTTGCTGGACACTCTGCCGCTGGGGGACAGGACCGACTGTCTCTGCCCCCTGTAACTCAGCCTGCCGCTGGGGAATAGAGACTGGGCTCCCAATTCCCAATAACTCCCATTGCCGCTGGGGGACAGGACCGACTGTCTCTGCCCACTGTAACTCAGCCTGCCGCTGGGGAATGGAGACTGGGCTCCCAATTCCCAATAACCGACTGTCTCTGCCCCCTGTAACTCAGCCTGCCGCTGGGGAATGGAGACTGGGCTCCCAATTTCCTGCAGGACTGGTGGAGAGACCTCGTTCCCATCTCCCCCGGCCACCTGGGGTTCTTCCCTGTAAACATCCACGATATCCTCCCAGCTGAAGGGCTCTGGACCTGGGTCTGACTTCTTGCTGTCCTGCTGAGCCTTCCCAATGGAGTGGAAGAGATCTCGGTAGTCCTGCTCCAGTTCCCACTCCAGGGTTGCTAGGTGAGCCAGGTCTTTCTCTACCTCATGGGGGTCATACCAATCCTGCCTAGCCTCCCTCTAGTAGAAAATGTCCTGAAGTCTGGACTGTGCAGGGATCCAGATGTCAGGCTCTGCAAAGGACTCCCATAACAAGCCAGGACCATCAAACTCCTTTCCCTCTGGCTTGTCATGCTCAGCTGTCCAGGGTATATACTGTGCCATATACCACCAGAGCGCCTGATAGGCATCCTCCAGCCATAGCTCCTGCCATTGACAGTGCTCTAGTTTCTTCACCCATTCCTCCAGGGGCTGCTCTCCCAGGAAGGGCATCCGCAGGGCCACTTGCTTCTGCAATCGCTGCTCTTCACTAGGGAGACTCTCGCCTCGCTAGTATTGTACATTATCCAGGGCCTGGTACCAGATGCCTTTCCTTAATGCATCCCAGCCATCCAGGCCTTCTTCATCGTATGCAACTGCTGGTTCCATCCTGGTGCTGTCAGGGTTGCTGTAATAGGACATGCGTTACCCTCAAATTGTAAAATCCATGGAATGGTGTCTCCTGTAGCTGTCCTTCTAGCTGTGCGAACGATCCCACTGCTGCCACCAATGTAAAGGATCTCCTGACACCCTGACTGGGTACCTCCGTTGATGGATGCTCCCAGTGCCTCCCGAGGACTCCAAGCACTCCACTCGACACAGATACCACCACAGGAACCAGGAACAAGAACAGCTCTTACAAGATGCCAGTTGAAAAATGTAACAATTCATAAAAGATGAAAAAATAGTTATCAGGAATAGCACGGCATGCAGTGTTGGAACCCCTTTAATTGACTAAATACTGAGATGATTATTTTGCCTGTTGGGCATTGTTATCTGCTCACTGTAATTGGGATAATGAGGAAATAACACACACCTGGCCATGGAACAGCTGAGAAGCCAATTGTCCCATTACTTTTGGTTCCTTAACAAGTGGGAGGCACATATGCAAACTGTTGTAATTCCTACACCGTTCACCTAATTTAGATGAAAATACCCTCAAATTAAAGCTGAGTCTGCAGTTAAAGCACATCTTGTTTGTTTCATTTGAAATCCATTGTGGAGGTGTATAGAGCCAAAAATGTTACAATTGTGTCGATGTCCCAATATTTATGGACCTGACTGTACATACTTTAATAACTCATCCAGACATCGCAGATACTGGATGGCAGTAGTCAAGATGTCTAGGCAGAAGGAAGCACAAGACACTCACGCTGTCGCCACAGGAAACAATACAGACACAATGAGTACCGAAACATGCACAGAAGCCAGCACACACACACAGACAGACAGACAGATAACCTCCATATAGACTCTAGAAAAGCATATCAAGATCGAAAAAAAAATTGATTGGTCTGGAATGCAGAGACATAAAATACATTTTCAATGAAAATTGTTTTTTATTGTGCAAAAGTAGAAAAGCATTAGAAAATATATAAATATATTGGCATATTCGTTCTGGTCTACAGAATACAGTCAATATATCTAAAGTTGAGCAAATTGAAGTTCACAATTTGATTGAAGATCCCGTACAAAATCTTGTGCGCTGTGTGACGTCACCACGTTTGCCAGCGTGATGATGTCATCATGCCTCATGGATCTTTAGCAAGATGAGTGCAGGATGTTCTTCATTGTGAAATGGATCAGGTGAGTATTTTAAATGTTTTTATTTAAAAAATATTAACCCCTGACAGCCTTCAATGGTCATCTCAGATGCCACGATCAGTGATGAACGCTTGAACGATGAACGAGGGGTTCAATGACAGGGGGGACGGTAAATCAGCAAAGCAGCTGAATTGAAGTTTTGAGAACTTCGCTCATCTCTAATAATGTCACTTATATATAACTGCACAGTAAGCACAATAAAAACAAGCCCTTCCTCATAAAAAAAAAACTATTGTGGAATGTTTTCCTTTACATTGTCATCCCCCAAAATTTCTGAATTATAGATTACATTAGATGCACCCCAAATGGTGTCATGAAAAATACAACTCATCCTGCAAAATAAACTGCCTTTCACAGCTATGTTGATGGAAAAGTTATGGCTTTTGATAAAGTGGAAAATAATTATATCCTTAAGGGGTTAAAAATACTGAGGTACAAAACAAATGATAGTACTTTTTTAAATAGTTTTAATGTGCAAAAGAAGTAAAACATTATATATTAACTACTGAAATAGTATTGACCCACCACAGAACAGAGTTAGCTTGTCATTTATCCTGAACTGTGAATGCCTATGTTACTGTTACCATTCTGCTCAAAAACTGTAATAAAAGTTTTTCAATAAATTTTATGTACCTCAAAACAAAAAAAATTATCTACAAAAAAAAACAAGTCTTCATATGACAACAGAAAAATTAAAGAAAAGTAAAGGTAGAAAAAGTAATGTAATGGTAGAGATAAGAAAATAAGTACTTGGTACTCAAGGCCAAAAGAGCCTATATTCTTCCAATGCCATTTAAAAGCAGTTCATCTCATGTCATTCAAACTTACTGTATGTACAGCATGATTTATCGTCATCTCCACATCATAGAAGTGACCTTTGTGGTACACAGGCAAAGTTGTTTCAGCCCATAGGTGATCCTTGACTTTAGACCAATGAAGAGCATGTCCCCCTGGACGATTAAGAAGAGAAGATTTCAGAACGTAGTGGCCCTTAGGGATCTTGTCTTTAACTCCACGCAAACATTTCAGGACAATCTGAATTGGCTGGGGTCTATCTGACCATCTACCCTAAATTAGAAAAAACATGTATTTACAAGGTGTTAAAACATTCTAAAAAAGGAAGCACTTTTTCAAAATGTTCCACTGTTTAAATGTGTGCTTAAAGGATGGATTATAATCATAATTCAAATTGTGTGTACAGTATGTAAAGGCCCCTTTACTTGAGGCAACTGAGCAGGCAATTTTCACAAACAAACCATTAATTTCCAATAATTGCGTGCTCATCAGAGATGGTGAGCGCTACATTTACCTGCAGCAATCATCTTCTCTGTATGGGGATGTGATCAGTACAGTTTACACATCCACACAGAAACAGTGATTTTGGTTTCTACATCCACAATGTTGCCCTGATCATTGGCCCACTTAAAGGGAGGGGCCTTTATAACATTCATCCAGGTTGAAGACACAAAATGATTAACATAGAGGTTTTGTCTAGTGTACAGTAGGCAAAACTTGGTCATTCAGGCATCAAAAATATCTTTATAATTTATTAAATTTTTGTTATCTGTCACTTTTCCTAATTAGCTCCGTTACTACTATAATCAGCAGACGGCAGACAAAATAAAACAGCATGTAGCGCCATTTTAGTGCACATATTGGAAGGAAAAAGCACTAAAGAGGAAAAAGAAGGGTTCTCACATGACCCTGAGAGGAAGTGGGGGGAATGGCTTGCCCTGATAGGCTCCCAGTCTGACAGACAGCCTGGATGAGCCAATCAATGCTGCAGCAGGCAGGGAGTTGCCCTAGCAGAACAAGCAGAACGTCATTCTGTGCTGGGCTGTAAATGAGGGTGGTTGGGTGTTAGAATGTCTGCCAGAAACTATCTTAGGGAGTCAAGGAGAGTGAAAATACAATCAGGGACAGTCAGAAATCAATCAAACTTGTATTTTACTGCCAGAGGGAGTGAAGGGAAAGGCCAGAATTACAACAAAGAATTTGTTTCTGTAGAATAGGAACAGGGAAGCCAGGGAGTGAGAAGAGAGGAGCTGTGGCTGCTGTGCCTCCTAGCAAAACTGCAGCTGTTGCAAACCTCGAAAGCAGCTACCTGCAAGGATAGCAATGCAATGATTTTTTTCCCAATGTCACAGAAATCCTTTTTGTTGTGGGGTGGGGGGTTGAATAAACAAAAACTGTACAAAAAGTGTTCTACCATCAATCTAGCATAGCATATAGAATACTAGTGAGATCTCTGTGTCAGCTCATCTCACATATTCCATTTTCCTCAACATGATAGAGCAGTTTTTCCATGTGCAGCAACAGTCTGAGGCCAGTCAGCAATCTGACAGCTCCCCTTTCAACGCCCAGGTTCAGGCCTACCTAAACTCTGGCCAGTCTCTGGTGCATATCCTGTTCCCTGATCCCATGGACTTCTGGTCAGGCAGACTGGAACAGTGGCCCCCAAACTGGGACAACATGCTCTTTTCTTGCCCAGCCTCCAGTATCATTTTTGAGAGGGGTTTCGGGCCCGCAGGAGGTGTGGTGACATCCAAACAGACCAAGTTGTCCTTCGCGAGTGTCCAAAACATCACTTTTGTCAAAATAAATAAGGCCTGGATTCAGGAGGATTTTCACACTCCTCCAGCTGAGGCCGATTCATAGATCTAGCTTGCTGGCGATGCCCCATTTTGCCACTGTTGCTGCCTGCCTCCATCATGCCACCACCGGCATAAAGCCACTGCTATGGAATGCTTACTGTGACGTTCTATTTGGCTTATGCTGCTGTCTCCATCATGCCATTGCTGTGACCTGCCTACCATCATGTTCTGTACAGCTGCTGTTGCCATCTCCATCATGCCACTGCTGCGACCTGCCTACCATCACGTTCTGTAAGTCTGCTGCTGCCATTGCCATCATGCTACTGCTGCAACCTGCCTATTATCATGTTCTGTAAGCCTGCTGTTGCCCCCTTCATCATGCCATTGCGGCGAACTGCCTACCATCACGCTCTGTATAGCTGCTGCTGCCACCTCCATCATGGCACCTCTGCCATCTTGCCACTCCTGTGACCGGGTGACCATCATCTTTCGTAAGGCTGCTGCTACCTGCATTATGCTGCTGCCTTTCTGCCAACATGTACCATATGGCTGCTGCTTCAGTTGCTGCTTGCTGCTAATCCCCTGCTGCTACAAACATTAACACAAAGCATCTGCCATCACCTCCACTATCGCTACTACTACCTATAGACAGCATTGTATGTTCCATGCTATGCTGCTCATGCTGCCATTCATTTTGCAGCTGCATGCTACTATATCTATACTGTACCCTTTCCATACGCACACTGCACTACTGCTGCTCCCAATTAAAAGGGAGAATTTTTTTGGGCTCATTTACAACGAGCCACTTTTTCTTCTGACAATCAACACTTGAGCGTGTCGTACAGGCATGCCTGTCAATGCAAAACTTTTTGATGCTTGGTCCCCCAACAAGCCACTTAAAAAAAAAATTTTTTTACCCATAACACCATGTGTGTTTAAACATCATCTGCACCCGATAAGGGACAATTTTTTGAAGTTTTGGAATATTAAAAAGCATAACACAAAATAATGTTGCAAAGCAAGTCAACCAATAGGTGGTATAAAGTTATACAAAAGTGTTTAACAATGCGCCAAAATTCTCATCCAGTATGAGCCAATGTGATAAATTTGGCGATGTATCTTTAGACTGCCTAAGAAGGCAATTTATTAAGAGGGTAATAGTAGAAGTAGGTTGTTGCTTGAGTTTGACATACTTTGCATTGGCACACTTTGCACCAAATATGTGAAATGCCACATAGTGATAAATGTAACTCAACTTTACTGGAATGTATCACTCATCCTATAGAGACTTTGCGCCATTTTTGTGACTTTTTACAAAAGTCACAATGATAAATCTGGAGTGAAACTCACTTTTTAACCCCAAAAATGGCGAGGGTTGTGTAAAATGGCAAAAAGTCACACATTTTTGCAAAAAAATGTGCTATATTAGCCCCTAAATTTACACTCTCTCTATTTTTGTCACTCTTCGGTATAGGAGGGAAACCCACACCGAACGTAAGAGGGAAAGGGGTGAGGGGAAAAGGCCTGAAAACTAGGGAAAGGAGCAGGTCACCTCCTAAAAAAAAACTAATCAAAGTCCTGACTGACTGTAAGTATGAACTAACCCCAGAGGTAGGTGAGTTCATACACAGGAACCTAAAGTCCTTACTCACCCTGTATGACAGTGGTACTAATGTCAGGACAAGAGACAACCTGTTCCTCCAAATGGCAGGACGAACCAGAGTCTCCCTTAGGCCTAAACACAAATGGCAGGGAAAATAGCAACACAAGAAACAACAGGGGAAGGAGACACTTAACTTTAAATGGCTATGGAAGCAGAGGAACTCTACCGAGAGCCAAACACCAGCAATCCACAACAATACTGAAGCTATAAGCTGCACAGCATGCTGGGAGAAGCCACAATAAATTGGGAAAGTAAAATAACCACATAGGCAACACCTGAGGCAAGGTGTTTGGCCATTTCCAGAAACAACACAAACACGAATTGATCCACAAGGAACCTGTCAGATCAAACCACATGTTGCCAGTCTCACTGATCTCCTGGCATCTGTCACAGGAACGTCCGGAACAAGTTTACATTGGCAGGATTAGTAAATCTGCCCCATAGCTATAAATATGATGTCATCCTTTCAGTGGAATTTCCATTTGCTGTCTGAGCTGCCTTTGCATTATTAGAGGCTTTGGGGGAGATTTATCCGACTGAAGTAAAGTAGAACTGGCTAAGTTGCCCATAGCAACCAATCAGATTCCACCTTTCATTTTCCAAAGAAACTGTGAAAAATTAAGTCAGTTCTACTTTACGCCAGTTGATAAATCTCCCCCCTCTTTGTTTGATGGACCATGTCTTTGAATTAAATCTTTCTATCCATCAGATTAAAGAAAATCTAATACTAACTATACTCATATATAATATAATTAGAGATAAGCAAATTTTCTAAAAATTAGATTCGGCCGGTTCGTCAATTTTTTTTAAAACATTTGGTTTGTGCTGAATTTATTCGCGCCGCATTTAGTTACAAAAAAACGGCTATCTGCTGGCTGCAGAGAGCCTTTAGGCCTCTTTCACACGAGCATGACGGCTTAGGTCCGGATGCGTTCAGGGTGCATTCAGTGAAATTTACACCATTTTGCAAGCAAGTTCGGTCAGTTTTGTCAGCGATTGCATTCAGTTGTTCAGTTTTTTCCGTGTGGGTGCAATGCGTTTTGATGCGTCTTTTACGATGAAGCTTTACAAAAAACATCTCTTAGCAACCATCAGTGAATATACAGTACATTGCATCCGCACTTGCTTCCAGATGCAATGCATTTTTCACTGAATCCCCATTCACTTCTATGGGGCCAGGACTGCGTGAAAAATGCAGAATATAGAACATGCTATGTTTTTCACGCAACGGATGCTTATGTTCACAGACACATTGAAATGAATGGGTCAGAATTCAGTGCGGGTGCTATGCGTTCACGTCACGCATTGTACCTGCGCGGAAAACTCGCTTGTGTGAAAGGGGCCTTATAGTGGTGTAGAACACTGTGCCTATAGTGTTGTAGAACACGCATAGGGAGTCTGCTATGGTAGTGAAATTATACTGTGAGTCAGTATGACATGCAGATGACAGGCATCTCTCTTAGAATCACTGCACACTTCACTTATTTGGGCAGTCACGGGGGCCAAAAATGACCAAATAACTCAAGTACAGGTCGATGTTAGCGCCAAGAAGAAGAGCACTCCTTTTACACCGTCAGCGGATTCCACATAGATGCCTACAGAACCTGTTCTATTTAACTCTTATACAAGTAGAGCACCCCGACAGAGTGGAGAGGGTGTCAGCAGTAAGTTTATGTCAATGTCACAGATTTTTTTTGCCCTTCCTCTATTCCTTCATAACAATAACCCCTTCATACAGGCCTTACAGCTGTTACTGTTACATTACACAGACAGGATCAATTGTGATGCTAATTTTTCCTTCCTTCTGACAGATCATAAGAAGGGTCAAATAAATTATGATGTCAGCCAGGCAGAAAGGCAAAATAGTGGTCCAGTCATAAAGTGAAGAGGGTGAGAACATGAGAAGTCCACAGAGTGGCCCTATGACATAGTGGTAAGGTGGAATCAGCATTAGGAGGACACAGAGTGGCACAATGACAGTGTGGAGGTGGCGGCAGCATCAGGAGGCAACAGAGTGGCAAGGTGACATAGTGTGGAGGTAGGTGGCAATACCAGTACCAGCTAAAGATGGTGGGTAAAAGAAGGAGCACTTGAAATCAGATGTGTGGCATCAGGCGGGTGGCAGCATCAGAATAGTAGCTGAGGCAGGTAGCCAGAAGAAACTGGTCTCTTTTGTCAAAGTGTTGGTGTGGCACCATGGATGATCTAATCTGATGCATCAGGCATTGGTGGGTGGAATTCCTGGCTGATTAACGCCTGATTAATCTTGACAAGGGTCAGTCTCTCTGCAATTTGGGTGGACAGGCGAGTTCTTCTTGGGGTAACTATGGCCCCCGTTGCACTAAACACCCACTCTGATGCCACACTACTGGCAGGGCAGGACAGTTTTTCCAGGGCAAACTCCGCTAGTTGTGAACACAAATCCAGTTTGGCTGCCCAGTAGTCCAGCAGATCTTCAATATTGTCTGGCAGGTTGCACTCCAAGTATGCCACCACCTGCTGGTTCAGGTTCTGCTCTATGTCTAGCTGCTGGCGAGTAGTTTCTTCACTATGCAGGTGAAGAAAGCTGCTCATCAGCGACTCTAGACTCAGGCTGCTGCTGATGGAGCTGGTACTGCTACTGCCACCCCTCCCCAGCAGCCATGGTAGTGGAACGTGAGCACAGAGAGACCCCCCAGTCCGACCTGCAAGAGGATGGACGATGGCGCAGATAGGCAGCGGGCAACTGACTACATAGGATGTCTCTATAGTAGTTTAGTTTGTCCTCCCTCTCAGTGGGTGTAAAAACGGCCCATATTTTGGACCGGTAGCGAGGGTCTAACAAGGTGGAGAGCCAGAAGTCATCCCTCTGACGAATAGTGACAATTCAGCTGTCAAAACGCAAGCAAGTGAGCATGCATCAGGCCATTTTTGTAAGTGACTTGGAGGTACTCTCTGCCTCCACCTCCACTTCATACTGCCATGGTGTATCTGGGTCCTCTGCCTCATCTTCCTCATCACCCTGTAGCTCCTCTGGTTGGTCCTCCTCCTCCTTCTCCTCCTCTCCTATTACCTGTGCAGAAAAACCACGTATTCCCCTACACATTGCTTATGCTCCAATGTCCTCCTCCTCCTCTTCCAGTTCAGCCCCCATAGGGCTCATGTGGACGTGCGATCTAGACGCCACGTCTCCAGTCCCCTGACCAGCCAGATTTACCAGCATCTGTTCCAGGACATGAAACAGTGGAATGACATTGTTCATCCCGTAGTCCCGCCGACTGACAAATAACGTGGCCTCTTCAAAGGGCCTGAGCAAACGGCAGGTGTCATGCATGAGATGCCACTGTCACCACCAGACATCTGAGAAGCTCTGACAGACGTCTAGAACCTTCTCCTTGAGGTTCCTTCGTTTTGCTTTCATTTTCTCATCTCGTTAGCCTCTCTCAGCTGTCATGTAGTTGCACTGATTGCATCCCTTTAAATCCTTTTCCCATAGTGCATCCCTTTGCGGTTTATACAACCTCCTGGAGTGTGTGCATGCTGTTCCTACTTCTGAGTCTTCCACTAGATAAGTTTTGTTCATTTATTTGTGTTTTTCTGTTTGCTGGATCCCAGGTGACCCTGACTCCCTCCGTATCTAGAGTAGGGAGCCGGTGGTCGTGTCCCCTCACTATTATAGGGTGTTCAGGTGTTATACAGTCGAGGTACGAGGATATGCGATCATCTACCATTGGGATTTTCGCATAGGCTGAGCAGTCAGGGAGAGAGCCAGGTCTGATGCAGGGCTCTCCCTTTTTGCTCCTTAGTTTTGGATCCAGTCAGTCGTATATTCATTTTGTGTTTTCTAGTTTCCTGCACACCTTCCGTGACAGCCACTGGCTGACATCGAAATTACACAGGAGAGTACTACTGTTCGCTTGGATAATCAAGAAATCGTTAATTGCATTTCCCTGTCCATGTGTATGCAGGGCTGGTACTGCCTTTTTTTTACAAATAAATAATGGCTTGGGACTCTTCACCTCGGCTCGGCACAAGCCATCAGTTCTCTGAAAGGTGTAGAGTCCACCACTTGGAAAGGGATGGACTACAGCACCAGCAACTTGTACAGGAGCATGTTCAGCTTCTGCACCATTGGATGATTGCACGCATACTGTTGCCTCTTGGCAATCGCTTTGGTGATCGATTGATGACAGAATGACTGACAAGGAGTAGGAGGGCGAGGAGCATCAGGACCAGCAGATGATAGGAAGGACAGACAGCTCCCTTCGGCTGAGGTATTGGAGCCTTGACAGCCTGAAACCGGGTGCGTGCCACTGGGTGATGCAGCGGTTGCTGCGGCAGGCTGGACTACCACACCGGAGCCAAGGTTCTCCCAGGCCACTTTATGGTGACGCTGCATGTGTTGATGCGGGGCCATGGCGCCAACATTGGCACCATGGCCACGCCTCACATTCTGCCCACAGACTGTACATATGGCCATGATCAGCTCCTCCGGCGGCCTAACAAAAAAACTGCCACTGATGTCCTCCTCAACGGTCTCTGGGTCAGGAGCCTGACCGCTCACGACACCAGCTCCCACTCTTGCCATCACTACTTGCCCACCTACTGGAGGAAGCAGCGGATGTCTCCTCCACATTTTGGCTGGCCAGTAGCTACTGAGTGTCCTCTAGTAGCTCATCCTCACTGCATAGGGAAGCTGAACCCACAGCATACAATACTTCTGAAGGAACAGAAAAGGACAGAGGCAGGTTGAGGACAGGTGAGGGTACAGAGCCTGCTTCTCGCCATGCCAACTAAGGGTTGGGTCTGACGAACCCATTGACTCTTGACTAGGAGTGTCTGATGTCACTTGCGATGAAGTCGAAGATCGAGTCAACCATTCAAGAACCGCTGGGTTGCTGGTCACGACACAAAGAATATCTGACCCTGGGAGATGAGGCCTTTTGAATTGACCTCTGCTGCCATGGCCTCTTACTCTGCTGCAACCTCTGCCTGCACCAGAAACATTTTGGCCTCTGCCGCTCCCCTGTGCAGTGCCTGGCACTTCTCTGTCTGACACACTGTTAGATCAAATAAATAAAAAGGAAATTAAAACACACCAAGAAAGTCTGTAATTTTCTCACTTCATCACACAACGGCTAATAAGCCCCCCCCCCCCCTCTAGTACACACAAAAAAGGGCTTTCGAACATATAACTGCACCACTGATCTGCAAATATATTTTTTCTTTTTCCACTAATACATGCCACAAAAGGCTTTAGAACATATAACTACACCGCTGATCTGCAAACATATTTTTTCTTTTTCCACTAATACACACAACAAAAGGCTTTAGAACATATAACTACACCACTGAACGGCAAATATATTTTTTCTTTTTCCTCTAATACACGAGACAAAGGGCTTTAGAACATATAACTGTACCACTGACTGACAAATATATTTTTTCTTTTTCCACTAATACACGCCACAAAAGGCTTCAGAACATATAACTGCACCGCTGAATGGCAAATATATTTTACCTTTGCCACTAATACACGACAAAAAGGGCTGCAATTTTAGCACTTCACCACACAACGGTTAATAAGCCCTTCCGACTAATACAAGGCAAAAAATGCTTTAGGACATATAACTGCACCGCACAAGGGCAAATAAGACATATAAATATTTCCTTGTATTAAACCCTGTTAATAGCTGTATCAAACAGCACTTGCACCCCAATAACAAGAACGGTTTTCTGGAATTACAGAGCTAGATAAAGGCAATTTGGATCCCCAGTCAGTGTTGCAAGTTGTAATAGGATTGTTCCTATTACCCAGACTGTAACCTCCACTACTGAACCCTGTTCAACATAAATGCTGCAGAATGATTCCTCGCTATCCTTATCCTACACCTTGAATAATCTTTCCCTGCACTTGTAAATCATTTTTTCTATCACTGTCCCTAGCCCTGCTGACGTCTTTCCCTGCACTAAGTACACAGATAAATGGCAGAATCCAAGATGACTAAGGCTATTTATAGGGCTGTGACATCACAGGGCTGGCTGGCTGCTTATTGGCTCAATGCATGAAATTATGGGTGATCCCGCCTTCCCACAGTTCCTTGCTCCATGTCCTCACACGTGTAGCAGTGATTTTAGGAAACAATTTGATTCCTTAACTCGAAGCATGAGGAAATTCGGCTTCGGTGCGAATCAAATTTTTCCTGAAATTTGGATTGAATTACACTTCATCAGCTTTGATTCTCTCATCTCTAAATATAATCCAAATATGATTCCAAATATAATCTCAAATATAATCCCATGTACTGTATATTATCTATTTCAGGAAATGCAAAAGGAAGAAGAATAAATAAACAGGAAATAGGTTACAATAGTAGTAATAAGAGAATCATTACATATACTTAACAATTAATTCTAGTTAAGCCAGGCTAGTAGATGTGAGCTTGTATGAGACCACAGTTGTGACATTAATATGACATTTACTAAGACTTCCAAGTTGAACTAATATAGTTGAAAGTCAGAAGATATATGCAAAAAAATATATAAATGTTACATGTTCATTTTAAATGAAAATGCACATTAAATCTTATTACAAACTCAAGGTGTGATTATTGATGCAAACAGGCTTAGTTACTGAGAATATTCCAAATTAGTAAGCCTTTATAAATTTTATATTGAATATATATTTTCCAAGCTCAGCATGCCAAATGTGACATTTTAAATTTTAGATTCTCCAGCTATAGTAATTTTGGAAATGTCATGCAAACAAAGAATTTGTAATTTCCTAGTGAAATTACTGTGTATACCCAGTTAGTTATCCTGTTCCTGGTTTCCTTGGTTGCTTCAAGTGAGCAAGCCATAAAAACTCTTTATCTCTCAGAAACACAGCAATTTAGAAGATAATCGAATAGTGACTGGGGGGCAGAAACGCCAGTCTGAGGAATTAAACCACAATCTCTCTTACATTTACAACCTTCCTCAAAGCAAGTGTCAGATGAGTAAAAAAAAAGAAGATGGAGAATTCATCACATACCAACCCTGTCTCATTTGCATGGTGGCACAGCTGCCTCTTGTCCCTCTGAAATAAATTCTTTACCCAGCTCTGAAAAACTTTTTCTAAGAAGGAGTGTATGCATGCCCACATGATTCATGGTTAATAATATCAGACAGCCTACTTAACTATTACTATAATGTGTGCAGAAAGCAAGCCCAATAGACCTAAATCACTAACTTCATAAAATAATGAACAAAAAAAAATATATCTACACTTGGGGGAAATCAATAGAATTGATCAGGTCGTTTAGAGTCAGCAACAGAACATTCATGTAGTATCTCACCTTCCAGCAAAGTCCTGCTGCTCCATTTGATTCATTATTCACTTCAGAGATGTTGCCAAGCTTGGCTAGAATTTTTTCTTTGTGGGCATTTGCAGCATTCAACAACTGGCTTTCTGTTCTGCA